>NC_046986.1:22509455-22744455 GCF_009769545.1 Cyclopterus lumpus | reverse complement strand
GAGGAAGTCATCCATGGGCACCATCTGGAGTCAAAGAAGCAGTTGAGGGAGGTTTTAGTATTTACACCTTGTTGAATTAGTGCTTCAACCAAATATGTTACTGACAATAATAAAAGTCTTCTTCACAGACTAATGTGGAATTTAGTTTATTTATCAAACCCGGCCTCGCATGGTTCGTTCCCTTCGGCGTCTGATACCAACTTCATTATCGGACGCTCGGAGTGATGAAAGAGCCAGATGCTCCACACAGAGCATGCAGGGCGGAGAGGTGAAAGGTCAAACACACACAGGACCTGCAAGGCTACAAGTACACGTTGACATTGTGTCACGACACTCGCCAGTCAGGTAGAGATCTAGAATGTGTTGCTCATCAGGAACGTCACTTATTCCCAGACACAAACACAGATGATACAGTTCAGCATGTTTCTGTGTGACAAATATAACGTCTATGACCTTTGTCCTTCACATCATGATATCTTAGAACCAGTGACGTGCTACAGAATCACTCTTCTCATCTCTCCTCATTATTTAATCTCACTGCCTTTCCTCACCTCATTATTTAATCTCACTGCCTTTCCTCACCTCATTATTTAATCTCACTCTTCTCACCCTTCTCTTCATTATTTAATCTCACTATCTTCTCCTCACCTCTCCTCATTATTTAATCTCACTCTTCTCCTCGCCTCTCCTCATTATTTACTCTCACTCTCTTCGCACTGCTCCTCATTATTTAATCTCACTCCCTTCTCCTCACCTCATTATTTAATCTCACTCTTCTTACCCTTCTCTTCATTATTTAATCTCACTATCTTCTCCTCACCTCTCCTCATTATTTAATCTCACTCTTCTCCTCGCCTCTCCTCATTATTTACTCACTCTTCGCACTGCTCCTCATTATTTAATCTCACTCCCTTCTCCTCACCTCATTATTTAATCTCACTCTTCTCACCTCTCTCCTCATTATTTAATCTCACTCCCTTCTCCTCACCTCATTATTTAATCTCACTCTTCTCACCTCTCTCCTAATTATTTAATCTCACTCCCTTCTCCTCACCTCATTATTTAATCTCACTCTTCTCACCTCTATCCTCATTATTTAATCTCACTCTCTTCTCCTCACCTCTCCTCATTATTTTATATCACTCTCCTCACCTCTCCTCATTATTTAATCTCACTCTCCTCACCTCTCCTCATTATTTAATCTCACTCTTCTCCTCACCTCTCCTCATTATTTAATCTCACTCTCCTCACCTCTCCTCATTATTTAATCTCTCTTCTCCTCACCTTTCATTATTTAATCTCACTCTTCTCCTCAACTCTCCTCATTATTTAATCTCACTCTTCTCCTCACCTCTCCTCATTATTTAATCTCACTCTTCTCCTCACCTCTCCTCATTATTTAATCTCACTCTCTTCTCTTCTCCTCTCTCCTCATTATTTAATCTCACTCTCTTCTCCTCACCTCTCCTCATTATTTAATCTCACTCTTCTCACACAGGTGAGATACAGAGCAGGTATTAGTGTGTTTTGGGGGGTTGTGTGGGAGGATGGCGTCCTCTGAGACGTCACGCCCGACCCTCCGGCAGGGAGCCCGGGTAGTTCCGCCGGACAGCAGCGTGTCGGTGGAGGAGGTGCTGCCGGCTGTCGGGGAGCAGGTCGGACACGACAACCTTTCCTTCGCCTCGAGGATGAACAAGGCGGTGGTCGTGTTCGTGAAGAGCGAGGCTGGTGTCCACAAGCTGGTGGAAAGTGGCGTGTTTATCAGGGACAGCTATGTGCAGGTGTCCCCGCTCTCAGCTCCACCACGCGGGTCACCGTCTCCGGTGTTCCGCCGTTTATACCGAACGAGCTGCTAGAAGTTGAACTGCGCAGGTTTGGAAAGTTCGCTAGCGGACTTAAAATGATCCGTTTGGGCTGTAAGGACCGCAAACTGAGGCACGTGCTGTCTCTGAGACGGCAGGCCTTCATGTTCCTGGACTCGCCGACTCAGACCCTGGAGGTGTCGTTCCGGGTGAAACACGGGGACGGGTCGTACACGGTGTACGCGAGCTCGGGGCAGATTAGATGTTTTGAGTGTGGAGACGTGGGTCACAAACGCTTCACGTGTCCGCATAAGGAGCAGCAAAGTGCGGAAGCCCTGGCCGTGGACGCGGCTGACTGGTCAGAGGACACTCCTCAGCCCTGAAGATGAGGATTCCCTGGTGGAGTACTGCTTGTACTCTGCAGGTTATGGGTTTCCACTGACGATGCCTCCGGTCCTGGCCCACGCTCTGGCCATTTATAATCACCGCCATCAAGCCTCACCCAGGACCGTGCTTGCCCTTCATCCCAACATCCCCTTTCCCCAGCCTGCCTGCTGAGGAACACTGCCACCTTCTCCCGTCTCCTGGTAAGCGCACACTTATTTTGCATTTGGATTCACACAGAAATCTGAATGCAATATGTATTTTAGTATTGTTATAATAAAATATGATTCTTATTTTAGAGCCTTCCACATCGGCAGCGGGATGTGACCAAAGGCCTTCCTCTCCCTCTCACTGTAAATGCTTTATGTAACCTGAAAAAAAACATGATGGTGACATTAGTCATGATGAAGACTAAACAAAACACGGTAATGCTTTTTCTGTTATTCATACAGCGTTCCAACCTGCAGAGACCAGACCATCATCATCCAGCTCCTCGTCTGCTGGACCCACGACATCCACCGGTAGTCTACTTAATGTTAACTTTCTTTGTATGCCAACCCATGAAAATCTGATCATTTTCTTTAATTAAAAGTAGATTTTTTATTTTTTTATTCTGTGAATAGGTCACACTCCTGAAGACATGGACACCGTTTGGGAGTGTGGCCGGTGCAAGGAACCCGACCCTCCCGAGAGCTCCGAGGGACTGGTGTCGTGGGTCCAGGGTGACCGCTGCCACACTTGGTATCACACCACGTGTGGGCTGGGACGAGGAGCTGGATGAGGAAGATTATTTTGAATGGTATTTGTGTCCAGATTGATTTTGTTTTTGTCTCTTGTATTTAAATACATATTTGTCATTTTTATTTTGCTTTAACAATGTAGCTTTTCAATCATGAATGCTTGTGTGTGTTTTTAGTTGTAATAACTCTTACTCTGCACTGTGTGTTATGATAGTAATTGTTATATACAAGATGTGTGTAGTGGCGTTCCGTTGGCGTGGTTCTTGTTAAGCCGCTAAAGAGCTGCAGACACATTGAGTTCCTTCCTTACGCGAATAACATGAGATCGTATCCTTCTTTTCCTTTTGTCTTTATTTGATGTAGCAAAGAAAATACGTTACTACATACACAAAATAAATAAACTCTCCCTTATGATCATACGATATGTTACGGTAGAACAACTATGTGCCTAATGCAGCTCATTGCTTTGCACCGGCTGCTGTCATGACGCCATTAAATCTCCGTCCCGGGAGCACCTGTCATTAACATACATTATTCCGTAATTCAGAAAGTAAATTATAAACTTTCCTGAAATTCTGATCTACCAAATAATACACTTGTGGCTCTTACAATGTGTGTGCACAATTTTTCAATTTCATGCATGAGCTGGTGTTTTTCAACTGATTGCCATGAGAAGAGTTTAACAAAACATCCAGCAGGTGGTGGTATAGACTCAAATGGAAACTAAGGAGCTTTTATTGCATAGTTTGGAGAATGTTGAAGCGTGATATCTTATTGTGAAGGACAGAACTACGATCCCGGATATGTTGACAGCATTTTGGTGGCCCTGTAACAAGTTAATATCCCCGAAAAACCAGAAGCGCCGTGTGTTTACTACGACGATAGAAGTTTGTCGGGATCAGGCCAAGAGCAGCGCACGGCTAATTTACCGGCGTTAGCGTCCTTTTACTGGCTCTAGTAAAGGCAAAGCTAACTAAAACGACATTTAGCTCGAAAGATAACAAGTTAAAGCTTAGTTTAACACCATTACATCAGCTGAAAACGTGATACGATCATTTGTATCAATATTTTAAGTGACATTTTATTCAAATGTTAGCTCAAATCTGCCCGAGATGGGAAACAATTCCGTTAGCGTTAGCTTAAACATGTAAAGGTAGCTCTGAAAGGAGGAAATGAAACATGAAGCTGCAGCTGCTCTGTCGACGAGGAGGACAAGCATGGTTAATATATGACCACAGTCCGAAATTAACTAAGATAGCTTACCCACAGTATGTTGTCTGATAATAATTCAGAATTGACACTAATCAAAATATATATATTTTATTTTTTATTCCAAGTCATTGTACAGGGGGTTATACTTCACCTATTTTGCAAATAATGATTGATTTAAGAAACCTTTCTGCCTTTTGTTGGTCATTTCTATAGTAATAATGAGGCTCTATTTTTTTGGGATCTGATTTGAGTCGTTAGCTTAACCCAAATTAGTAAGGATTATTGAACAATTACCTTTTTCCTATAACAAATTGACCATTCCTGAATATTTTGTTTGCAGTTTTTTCTATCTGATGTGGGTGTGCTATATATATATATTTTAAAAAACTCTATAAATATATGCTGGACTGTAGGAAATCTTCAGCCGCTCTTGTAAACCATTAAAGCAGAAGAGAGTACGAGTCAACATAATTAAAAAAGCACCAGTCAAACATCAAACTGGGGAAACGATGTGGCACACTGAAAATATGATGTTTGTTTCATTTATTCAATTCAGTTTATTTTATATAACCCAATATCACAAATTATGAATTTGCCTCAGAGGGCTTTACAATCTGTACACGCATACGATATTTATTGATGTGACGGTTACAGTCTCGGTTATATATTTGTTTACATCCAGTTGTGGAAAAGAATGTGGAAATATGTTATTTATTGCTGTTTGTTTCATGTAACAATGTGTGGAAGGTTAGTTTCCCCATTGCTCCACAGATCTGATGTTTTCATTGTCACTAAAAATCATAGTGACTGAATCATTACTGACATTGTCTGTCACAGCAAACGCTTCCCTCTTCCGGCCGGTGGTCATCATGGTGGTCATCATCAGGCAGACACCTTTCTGTTCTCTTCTTCACAGTCGGAGTCCAGGAGAATAGAGCTGCAGCTGCAGCTGGCCACTTTCCCTCCGATCCTTCTACGAACACACACACACACACACACACAATTCCCAGTGACTTCTGTGTTGGGAGTATAATCCAATGGAAGAGAATTATCGAGCGGAGTACAGTTACAAGAAGTATTTAAATCTAATCCTTTGCATTTGATTGGACCGTTACAAAGTGGGCGTATAGCACAGTACTGAGCAACAGAGGACTCCACTCACACCTCCCTTGTTTCTTAAAGTTGCAGATTGTTTGAAGGATGGATGTCATGATATTAGTGGTTGAAATTGGTTGTTACTAGACTACATATGCACAGACAGATTCCTTTGTAAAAATGTTGGGGATGTATTGTTGAATTGAGTAGGTGCATAATATAACTGTGGATGCGATATTCAATGTTTAAAAATGCATTTAGTCTTTTAATTTCAACTTTAAATCAAACGTATCCCTTATTTCAAATATAAGAACATGGAGGAGGATGATTTGGCTACCTGGGAGCAGGAAGAGAGGTCCACCGTCGTCCCCGGGCCAGTGACCGTCCTCGGCCTGGAGGTGCATCTACAGCCGTGTGGGCAGCTTCAGAGCCACAAACACACTCTGTGGAGAGAATGGGGGACTAGAAATGAACACCAGATACATGTCATACAATTGATGAGCATTAACAGAAACAGCTGCAGTTTCTATTCTATATTTGTACATTAGAAGTGTAAGAAGTATATTATTTCCTAATATGATAATGTAGGATATTGTATATCTGAAATCATTCACACACGTTGTTCTCACTGTATACTACCGTGGTTTATTGTGTCTGTTTTATACTGTTGTTCAGTTGGTGCACAGTCTACTGGAATCAGAGCAATGTCAAATGTAGGAAGTAAGTAATAATCATCAACCGAGTAATTTAAAACAGCTTAGAATAAAGACACAACACAGTGGTGAAAAAATACATCTTTTTTTTTTTGTGGTCATAATATGTATCTATGGATTATTATTGCAGAAAAATGTAGTGGAGTAAGTGGTTTATACTGCAAAGAAGAATACAAATGAAATACTCAAGTTTAAGAGCCTATAGTGCTCTACTTTGTCCATTTGTATTTTTAGATCTTCCCAATTCATTTGACAAATCTCCACTTTCATTCCTTTCTATATTCTGATGGTTTTTGCCATTTATTATTCAAAGCCTGATGTATAAAATGTTATTAAAAACATGCTGGAAATGGATGTGTCTATGGTTATGGTCATTAATGCTCATTTATTTTCTCATATTCCCAAAGTCAAAGAACAGATAAGTGAAATCTCTTTTGACAAGTGGTAAGCAAAAGGTTTTCTCAGTTTCATTCATTAATAAAGGAAACCGTCTCTGACCTGATTGAAGTATCGGTGCAGGAGGCAGCTGGCGAGGGAGGAGGCTCCTTTGACCAGCTTGTAGAAGCTTGTGCTTCCATGGACTGACCGGAGGACGTCACCGTCGGTGAGTTTCAGCAGCACGTTGTACTGGCGAAGCTCTGCCTCCAGGGGGCAGCAGACTGGACGCACGGCCAGGTCCTGGTACATTTCTTTAAGACTCCGGAGGCACGTTGTCATGTTCTCGTTGTTGATCTTGGCGTCAAAAGCCGACATGCGCTCCTCGCAGAGGTAGTAGCGCAGTGCACGTGGAAGCGCGTGCACTTCTCAATCAGCGACACCGTGGGAGGGCAGCACAGGTGCTGCTGGGTGATGTCCTGGGACACCTGGGACAATGTCAAAAAAAACTTCATTAAAGAAATACTTTGCCCCAAACTAAAAGAAACAAAACAACATATACTCCATGTCACAGCACAATCTATCCATCTAGGATATACTGTGGAAACCCTTAAGCAGACAGCCTCCGAGTCTTTCTCCACAGATGATGTATGCAATTGATCAGTGCTGAAAAGATTGATCAATTCATCAATAAGACAATCAACAGAAATACTGTTTTTGATAAGCTATTCACAAGCATGGACACTTGCTGGTTCCCTCTTCTTTGTGTCAGTGTGCTGCTTCTCTGCATTATATAATAATTATAAAGTGTTATTTAGGTTCTGGACTATCGCTCAGACAAAGTAAACTTCCTAAAGAAGTCAGCTCGAGAAAATTGGGATGATTTATAGACCTATGGATAAAAGAAATGTATACAAGTTATCTGTGGAACCAAAACAAAGTGCTTGTGTAACAGAGCATCACGAAACTGGTGAGGAACCAATTAAGTTGTGTAAGATCCAGAAGACTGACCCTGGCCCTAAAGGGAACATATATGGATTTTGCATTAATTAAGGTACTCAGACCGTAATGTTAACATACATGGATTTTGCATTAATTAAGGTACTCAGACGTTAATGTTATTTTCTTTGGTGGTTTTACTCCAGTAGCTTTCAACACAAGTGATAAGAAACCCAAACGGTGGTGGGACGAGCGTACCTGCAGGTGGTTGGAGGGTCTGAGCAGCACACGGGTCACCAGGTCGCTGTGTCCCCGCAGGTCGTGCACGCTGCAATCAAGCCAGGGCCTAGGTTTGGCCTCAGCAATGGAAAGTTCTGCTAAAATGCCAATATACAGTAACAGTATATTCTATATCCAAAATATATATATAAACAACGTTTAAGTTGTGTAGTGAAAAAAGACGAAATATTTTTTCCAATTACTAAAACCATTTAAGCAGAAGGCTGGGACATTTTTTGATGGTGTATGCTTTAACACACTCAAAACAAAGTACCTTTTTCAATTGAAGACCTCACCTGAAGCCCTGATGGTCCATCTGCTGCTTCCTCAACCTGCACTGGATTTCTGAGTTTCTGAGTTTCCTGAATGCATCTCAAAGGGATGCAGGTTTCCACTGGGTGGTAGTTAGCCTGCTAACGTTACTAGCTAACCCTAACAACGACCCGGGCTCCTTGATAGCTACTTACCCTCTGGCTGGTGAACAAACTGGATATCTCTTTTCTTTTGTGGTGTCATTTTCCTATCTACAAAGCACAGGAGGGTCAACAATATCAATGCTGAGACCAAACGAAATACTAATATGAGGCTTTATTAACTCCTGTCGTATTTAGTATCTTACCGTGACTCCTGCCAGCTCTCTTTCTGTCAGTCACGATTCACGGAGTGTTTCTGACTCTTCAGCCAATTAAATGACAGCGTCTTGTCTCTCGGGCTCGAGGGCGCATTGGAAAAACATAACATAACTCTTAATCTGCAAAGTAGTTATCCGTCAAATTAATGAAGGAGTTTAGTCGGAAGACCATGCACTTGCAAGCCCGTCATTTATGTATCATACATCTGCCAATCATCAACAAGAAGTAGATGTGCAACAACGCAAAGCACATAATAACGCTCCATATGCTGCGTGATTAATTACAACGAGAGCATTATTGTAATCTACAATATTGCACGATAATAAAGTATATTTCATTTACCATCAGTTTGGCTTTACAGCTCATAGCTTTACTGAATAGCATCAGATCACCGATAAATAAAATAATAATAACTCTAGTATGAATCAAATACAAATATATATTTGACAAATGTGGGGAAATAATTAATACATCTCTCTTTCTGTATTGCTCAATCGCACGCAAGCACGTGCGTCAATGCCATGGAAACCGGACCGAGGTATTTAAGGTCCGCGGACGTTCTGATTCGTCCCTTTGCACTTTGGACTTTGACATGAGCTGAACCCTCCTGAGAACCCAAAACTGTGAAGGAAAACTCTTTGAGTTTTGAACTGCTTGACACTTTTTGCTGGAAGCGAAACTTGTTGGCGAACAAACCTACTAGATCACGACCACCGAGAGCATCAGAGACCCTGAGAAAGGCCTTCCGACGACTCCGGACCGAGAACCAGCCCCTGCTGAAGGGACCGGGCTGTGAGTTAGACCATTACTGTGCAGGTAAGGCCATTTTAATGTTTAATTTATCATTTTTATTATTAATGTATCCCCTTAAATCCTTAAAAGTGTTCTCAGTTTAGAAATTAGTGAAACTTTTTGAGTTTTAAGGTTAAGAATTCACAGAACGACGTCAGGCAATTTGGGGGAAAAAGATATTTTGTGAAAAGTGACACTCAGTCGATGATTTCTCCTGTCAAATTATTTCTGAGCCGCAGAATGTCTTTAAAATTTCGGGAGATGTGCGGAATGTGTTAATAATTAGTGTAGAGGTTCCACAACCCTGTTATTTTGGTTTGAAGGCATCAAAACGTCGAAGTTTAATATTGAAATTCCAGAAAAAAGATGGCGCCTGAACCATATTTATAGAATTCTAAAATCAAATATGTAAAATGCATAAATTGCGCACCATGGAAACCATATGGAACGTTCGGATCGAATCCAGCGGTCACCTGACCTGCACGTGACCCTGAGTTGCTTTGTTTTGACTGTTGAAACGTGACTTATTGTACAAGCATGTGCTCCTTTTACTTTATCATATTAAAGGAGTGATTTATTTAACATGTAACATTGAAATGCACTTTGCTCGTTGTTGCGGTGCTTTGTTTTCAAAGCGATCTGTTATGGGAGTGCATGTGCGCGTGCTGCCTCCAGCATCTCCTCCACGCGCTCTGAGATGCACCTCATAAACTGGAGAATGATGAGTTATGAACGAAAGAGGTTACTGTGGTCATGTTGGATTAATATCGCCATGTTTCACTGTGCGTCATGACGCACGTGGTTTATGTATATTAAACACGTTCACGCCGTTTATTGCGCACCATTGATCGTTTTTTTCACAATTACCGAAGTCCTGACACTTGTTCGGTCCAGAATAAATGTCTCTGAGAGCTCACGAGAGCTCAACTGTCGGTTAATTGACCACAAAGAAAGCCGTGAAAGGCTCCTGGTCTCCGCATCCAAACTTTATGAATCCCCAGGTCCTCATGTGCAACTAATTAATTAATTATGAACGACATATAATAATAATAATAATAATAATAATAATAATAATAACAACTTTATTTATATAGCACCTTTAAAAACAGGGTTTACAAAGTGCTCTACATAGAAACAAGGCAAAACATAACGTCAATACAAGTAAACATTTCAGAAAATACATGAGGCAAAGGAGACAATGCCATATAGGCCATGAACACAATAGAGGAATAGAAAAATACAAATACAAATACAAAATAAAGCAGAACAGACAAATTAAAATAGGGGAAACAAAGAACTGATTCTGCAAGCCTTATCAAATAGTAATACTGCTGACATCAATAACGATAATTATTATTATTATTATTATTGCCATTGGAATAAATCTATATTATGTAGTCAAAATTTCCATCTTTGTGAAAACGATTTTTTCAATATTAACAAAATCTATTAACAACCATGTTTCTCATTAAGTGTCACATGGAAGCATCATGACTTTATTCTGATTACCTCATCTTAAACTAACAGAGGCCGAAGTGCACTTTGTTTGATATCACTGTTAAATGTTTAAAGGCACAGCCTCTTATAGTCGTTAGTTTAAGGATATGCTGTATATTATTATTATATTTTATTAATTATAATAATAATATATTATTGCTCAATGTAATCCAGAAATATTTATTGTTATGATAAATCCTTATGGTTTTAACCGTTCCCTCTTAGCTGGTGTGAACTATCATGGAGCGGCCTGCAAGAGACCCCATCAGGATCGCCTTAGACGACGAAGGTAATCAAGGTGAGGCTGGGATTGCATTTATGGGTCACATGCCTGTGGGTGGGGGTCGCGGTGGGTTGCGTCCCCAGGTCCTATTTGATGACTACGAGGGAGAGGACGGCCACTGGGACAGCGAGGGAGAGTCGGACAGCGAGAGGGACTCGGACAACGAGGGATACTGGGACCCCGAGGACGAGGAGGATTCCGGATACGACTCCATGTCCGAGGGAGAAGAGGAGGAAGTGGACGAGGAGTACGAAGATGACCCTCCCCGCCATCCTCCCATCCCACCCTTTGGCGAGGCGCCCCCATTCTTCCAGAGGCCAGAAGAGTCTGCACCCTCCACGTCAGGCCTCGGATCCGCCGCCAAGAGGGCCAGAGAAGAGGACTACGGGGACTCTGCACCCTCCACGTCAGGCCTCGGATCCTCCACCAAGAGGGCCAGAGAAGAGGACGAGGACCGTGCAACCTTCAGAAGATACTGGCAGTGGGATGAGGACAGCGACTCGGATTGAGACCGGCAGCCTGTTCGCTGCAGGATTTTAAACCTCTATGTCTGGCAGGACTGATAAAGCGCCAGACAGCCTTCCCTCGCGTCTGGCGGGGTTGGCAATAGGTTTCATCCTGTAGCGGAGGTTTTGGTACGGGAACATCCTGAAGAAGCTCCGCCCCCAGATGTGTACTTTGGAGTCCCAGAGACGGGAGGACGCAGTACGGTCATTCATTTCTGCGGTTCTTCACTGTGAAGTATTTTTACCATCAAACCACCAAATCGTCGGAGCACATTTTTAAGGAGGCTTAATCTTGACAAACCGACCACAGATTTGATGTCTAAACAACTAACTTCAGACAAGTACAGACAAGAACACATTTTGAGAAACAACCATGGTCTGCACCCTCCACGTCAGGCCTTGGATCCTCCACAAACAGAACACACTGGCAGTGGGATGAGGACAGCGACTCGGATTGAGACCGACAGCCTGTTTGCTGCAGGATTTTAAACCTTTATGTCTGGCAGGACTGATAAAGCGCCAGACAGCCTTCCCTCGCCGAGTCTGGCGGGGTTGGCAATAGGTTTCATCCTGTAGCAGAGGTTTTAGTCGGGAACATCCTGAAGAAGCTCCGCCCCCAGATGTGTACTTTGGAGATCCAGGGACCGGAGGACGCAGTACGGTCATTCTGCAATTAGAACTGCAGCTTACTTGATGACATCATCACCTCATCTTCTTGCTAATGAGTTTACTCCAGTTCTTCACTGTGAAGTATTTTTACCATCAAACCACCAAATCGTCGGAGCACATTTTTAAGGAGGCTTAAACTTGACAAACCGACCACAGATTTGATGTCTCAACAACTAACTTCTCACCTAAAAATATCCAGAGTAGTATTTCAAAAAGTCAACTTTCAGTTGTTTGTTGTCTTCTCCACATTTGTTCTCTGTTGCGACATGCATTCTGGGATATTTGTCTGTCCCAAGTACGGACATTTCATTTTCGATGCATCCCCGGAAAAGTGGGCAGAGCAAGTCACATCCGGGTATTTGGACCGTGGTTGGCTAGACGGAGACTTTGAATTGGAACAACTTGACAGACTCGAGATGTTTCACAAGTTCACAAGTACAGACAAGAACACATTTTAAGAAACGACCATGATCTCCACCCTCCACTTCAGGCCGGGGGTCCTACACCAAGAGGACCAGAGAAGAGGCCTACAAGGAGTCTCCACCCTCCACGTCAGGCCTCAGCTCTCCTCAAAGAAGAGGAGGGAGGTCCAGAGGTTTCTCAATACCAAGCACACCGAGTTTGGACTTGTGTACTTTGGAGTTTGGACTTGAGAGTCCAGACTCCCAGGGACGGGATTCATTCTGCAATTAGAACAGCAGCTCACTTGATGACATCATATTAGTATTTTTACCATCAAACCACCAAATCGTCGGAGCACATTTTTAAGGAGGCTTAATCTTGACAAACCGACCACAGATTTGATGTCTAAACAACTAACTTCAGACAAGTACAGACAAGAACACATTTTGAGAAACAACCATGGTCTGCACCCTCCACGTCAGGCCTTGGATCCTCCACAAACAGAACACACTGGCAGTGGGATGAGGACAGCGACTCGGATTGAGACCGACAGCCTGTTTGCTGCAGGATTTTAAACCTTTATGTCTGGCAGGACTGATAAAGCGCCAGACAGCCTTCCCTCGCCGAGTCTGGCGGGGTTGGCAATAGGTTTCATCCTGTAGCAGAGGTTTTAGTCGGGAACATCCTGAAGAAGCTCCGCCCCCAGATGTGTACTTTGGAGATCCAGGGACCGGAGGACGCAGTACGGTCATTCTGCAATTAGAACTGCAGCTTACTTGATGACATCATCACCTCATCTTCTTGCTAATGAGTTTACTCCAGTTCTTCACTGTGAAGTATTTTTACCATCAAACCACCAAATCGTCGGAGCACATTTTTAAGGAGGCTTAAACTTGACAAACCGACCACAGATTTGATGTCTCAACAACTAACTTCTCACCTAAAAATATCCAGAGTAGTATTTCAAAAAGTCAACTTTCAGTTGTTTGTTGTCTTCTCCACATTTGTTCTCTGTTGCGACATGCATTCTGGGATATTTGTCTGTCCCAAGTACGGACATTTCATTTTCGATGCATCCCCGGTAAAGTGGGCAGAGCAAGTCACATCCGGGTATTTGGACCGTGGTTGGCTAGACTGGGACTTTGAATTGGAACAACTTGACAGACTCGAGATGTTTCACAAGTTCACAAGTACAGACAAGAACACATTTTGAGAAGCAACCATGGTCTGCACCCTCCACGTCAGGCCTTGGATCCTCCACAAACAGAACACACTGGCAGTGGGATGAGGACAGCGACTCGGATTGAGACCGACAGCCTGTTTGCTGCAGGATTTTAAACCTCTATGTCTGGCAGGACTGATAAAGCGCCAGACAGCCTTCCCTCGCGTCTGGCGGGGTTGGTAATAGGTTTCATCCTGTAGCAGAGGTTTTAGTCGGGAACATCCTGAAGAAGCTCCGCCCCCAGATGTGTACTTTGGAGATCCAGGGACCGGAGGACGCAGTACGGTCATTCTGCAATTAGAACAGCAGCTTACTTGATGACGTCATCACCTCATCTTCTTGCTAATGAGTTTACTCCAGTTCTTCACTGTGAAGTATTTTTACCATTAAAACCACCAAATCGTTGGAGCTCATTTTTAAGGAGGCTTAATCTTGACAAACTGACCACAGATTTGATATCTCAACAACCAACTTCTCACCTAAAAATATCGGTAAGTAGTATTTCGAAATGTTCATCTTTCAGACTTTAGCTACGTCGCCTAGACTCACGAGCCCCCGTCTCAGCGCCGCCATGTTGGAGTTTTCCCCAGAGAAGGAGAGGGTCGTCTCCCTGTGGGTTGCGGGGGAGTAAAGATCTGACTGTCGTGGAAAGCTTATGCCAGGGTGCTGGAGAGAAGGCTCCGACCGTTTGTCGAACCTCAGATTCAAGAGGCGCGTATTCCGTCCCGGTCGTGAAACAGTGGACCAGCACTTTACCCCCGCAAGACTACTGGAGGGGTCCTGGGAGTTTGCCCAACCAGTCTACATGTGTTTTGTGGACTTGGAGAAGGCTTTCGTCTGGGTTCCTCTGGGGTTTTTGTGGGGGGGTGCTGCAGGAGTATGGGGTGCCGGGCCATCAGGTCTCTGTACGACTGCAGTAGGAGCTGTGCTTGTATTCTCTGCATTAAATCAGATATGTTCCAGGTGTTCATTTTAGTCTCTCTGTTTTATTTTTATAGTTAGGTGAAGGTGGCTGAACCAGACAGGTGTGTGATAAAAACTACTAACGTTAAGAAAAGTCTCCAAGTCTCTTTTACTCAGGTATCGATGGCCGTGACACAAGAAGCAACATCCACGGTCTCCTTGACGACGGAGCAGATGAGAAGGACGGAGGACCACAGGACCAGATGGAGAGCGGCGGTCGCCTTTCTTTCAGTGGGCTGAGTAAGTAATCCCTCTCCAAGACTACAGAAGTATCAGTCATACGATTCCATCATTGGAGGCCAGATTCAACACAACAATGTAAAGGCTGTAAACTTGAGTACAAAAGTATTCATCTCTTGTGTTTGTGTCTCCCAGGGAAGGACTCCTCTGGGCTTTTGTCTCTCTCTTGGGGGAACTGAGGGTGGACGTTAACCAACCCGTTAACCCAGGACGACCCAGATCCACAGCAGACCTCTGAACCCCTCTCAGCACCCCAGAGAGTCTGAGACCCAGTGAGTACGGTCCTTGCTGCCCCTCCACCCCTACACCACCCGCCCCACCCGCCAGCCGAGAGGACGAGCAGGGTCCCGTCCCCACCAGCACAGAGGACGTAGTTTGTTTCCATCTGCTTCTTCTGTGCTGATGGGTTCAGGAAGCTCCTCACACACACAGGAAGCTGTCATCCGCTGTTTGCATCTGCTGACAAGAAAATCAAGGAGACTGACGGTTCAGACTGAGCAAGAAATAATCCTTCTAAAAGCTTTAATGCAAGCAGAGTTTTGGACTTGAGAGTCCAGACTCCCAGGGATGGGATTCATTCTGCAATTAGAACAGCAGCTCACTTGATGACATCATATTAGTATTTTTACCATCAAACCACCAAATCGTCGGAGCTCATTTTTAAGGAGGCTTAATCTTGACAAAACAACCACAGATTTGATGTCTAAACAACCAACTTCTCACCTAAAAAAATCCGTAAGTAGTATTTTGAATTGTTCATCTTTCAGACTTTAGCTACGTCGCCTGGACTCACGAGCCCCCGTCTCAGCGCCGCCATGTTGGAGTTTTCCCCAGAGAGGGAGAGGGTCGTCTCCCTGTGGGTTGCGGGGGAGTAAAGATCTGACTGTTGTTTGTGCTTATGCACCGAACAGCAGTTCAGAGTATCCGGCCATTTTGGAGTCGGTGGGAGGGGTCCGGGAAAGGGCGCCGCCTGCCGACCCCATAGTTCTCGACTGTGCTCAAACTATCGGGGTATCACACTACTCAGCCCTCCGTGGAAAGCTTATGCCAGGGTGCTGGAGAGAAGGCTCCGACCGTTTGTCGAACCTCAGATTCAAGAGGCGCGTATTCCGTCCCGGTCGTGAAACAGTGGACCAGCACTTTACCCCCGCAAGACTACTGGAGGGGTCCTGGGAGTTTGTCCAACCAGTCTACATGTGTTTTGTGGACTTGGAGAAGGCTTTCGTCTGGGTTCCTCTGGGGTTTTTGTGGGGGGGTGCTGCAGGATTATGGGGTGCCGGGTCATCAGGTCTCAGTACGACCGCAGTAGGAGCTGTGCTTGTATTCTCTGCATTAAATCAGATATGTTCCAGGTGTTCATTTTAGTCTCTCTGTTTTATTTTTATAGTTAGGTGAAGGTGGCTGAACCAGACAGGTGTGTGATAAAAACTACTAACGTTAAGAAAAGTCTCCAAGTCTCTTTTACTCAGGTATCGATGGCCGTGACACAAGAAGCAACATCCACGGTCTCCTTGACGACGGAGCAGATGAGAAGGACGGAGGACCACAGGACCAGATGGAGAGCGGCGGTCGCCTTTCTTTCAGTGGGCTGAGTAAGTAATCCCTCTCCAAGACTACAGAAGTATCAGTCATACGATTCCATCATTGGAGGCCAGATTCAACACAACAATGTAAAGGCTGTGTAGTTGAGTACAAAAGTATTAATCGCTTGTGTTTGTGTCTCCCAGGGAAGGACTCCTCTGGGCTTTTGTCTCTCTCTTGGGGGAACTGAGGGTGGACGTTAACCAACCCGTTAACCCAGGACGACCCAGATCCACAGCAGACCTCTGAACCCCTCTCAGCACCCCAGAGAGTCTGAGACCCAGTGAGTACGGTCCTTGCTGCCCCTCCACCCCGACACCACCAGCCAGCCGAGAGGACGAGGAGGGTCCCGTCCCCACCAGCACAGAGGACGTAGTTTGTTTCCATCTGCTTCTTCTGTGCTGAAGAAGCAGAACCATCTAAACCATCTACTGACAAGAAATCAAGGAGACTGACGGTTCAAGCTGAACGAGAAATAATCCTTCTAAAAGCTTTAAAGTATTTTATTTGTCACATAAAATACAGAATGTTCATGTACACTGCCTGTACAGTATTTATACAAAATAAAGAAATGTTTTGAAAATAACTACAAGGTACATTTGTGTTTTTACTTTGCAACAAACAGAGGTCCGGCTCAAAGAGTATTGCCAGGTACATACTGGCCTAAATAGATCAATGAAACATTTGAGATATCACAATATCAAAAGGAAATATTTTTTTATGAGATGACAAGGGCATCTCATAATTGTGAACCATCTTGGAACCATTAGAGGCGGTGGTGGAGAACAGGGTCCACCCGGTCGATCACTTTCAGTAAGAGACTGATTTTCATTTACCATCAGTTTGGCTTTACAGCTCATAGCTTTACTGAATAGCATCAGATCACCGATAAATAAAATAATAATAACTCTAGTATGAATCAAATACAAATATATATTTGACAAATGTGGGGAAATAATTAATACTTCTCTCTTTCTGTATTGCTCAATCGCACGCAAGCACGTGTGTCAATGCCATGGAAACCGGACCGAGGTATTTAAGGGCCGCGGACGTTCTGATTCGTCCCTTTGCACTTTGGACTTTGACATGAGCTGAACCCTCCTGAGAACCCAAAACTGTGAAGGAAAACTCTTTGAGTTTTGAACTGCTTGACACTTTTTGCTGGAAACGAAACTTGTTGGCGAACAAACCTACTAGATCACGACCATCGAGAGCATCAGAGACCCTGAGAAAGGCCTTCCGACGACTCCAGACCGAGAACCAGCCCCTGCTGAAGGGACCGGGCTGTAAATTAGACCATTACTGTGCATTTTATTTAGTTTTTGTCTCGTTTGTATTTAAATAGAAAAAAACAAGGCAAGTGGGAGTTGTGCATGTTAGCCTTGGACAGCAATTTGTATTCAATAAGCAGATGTGCTGGGGTTGTTTGAGGACGAGAGCGTGGCTTTGTGCTTTTTGTTGATTTGTCCTCACCTGACCTGATCTACCAGCAGGTAGAAAAAGATGAGGATGGTGACAATATTACTATTAACTTATTAAAACCCAGGCGGCAACCTCTGGTTCTCAAGGTGAAGCCAACAAGGAAGCATCTTAAAACCTGCATTCTCTCTACTGACCAACAGGGGCGACTCCTCCGGGTGCAAAAAGAAGTCTGGTTGTATAGAAGTCTATAGAAAACGACTCTTGATTTATTCCTCAGTAAACATTATAAACATGAGTTACGGCGCCCGTAGAAGTCACGATAGTCCTCCGGGAGCTCGTCTAGTGTGCGTAGCGCCCTCTCCAGCGCCTGAAGGGCTCGAGTTGCAGCCGCGGGATCCTCGTTACCGTACGGGTCCTTCCGGTCATAGCTGTCGGCAGGTAGGTGGCGCCCAAACACATTTACGCCCACACCGAACTGCAGCGCAAGCGTGTTGTGGAACCACAGAGCTGAGGGAAGCAGGGACAACCGGATTAGTCCAAGCCTTACTCATATGAGGAATCAAGTTACTGAAGTGTGCAGTGAGTTTCCAATATTAAGCATCCACAATTCCCTAAGTTTGGTGTGAGTGTTACATGAGAAGCATGACAGTATGATGGAATGAGATGAGAGCCCGGGGATCTACTTTTTATCCCTGCACTGTAAACCAAAGTAATTAAATAGATTAAGTAGTGTATACTCAAAGTTATAGAAAAGTTCTACTAACTTAATTATGTCAAGTTGGTGTAACATGTTCTTCCTTTTTGAGTAATTTTAACTAATCGTTTTTGATTTAATGGAACTATTTTGTGTATAAGTAAGCATAATTTAAAAACATTACTTAAGTACAACTTAATAGAATTAAGTAATTTCATAATACGAATGATAAAGTCCTGTTATTTCTATTGTTTCAAATAGGGATGATTTAAAAATAAACCTAATTTATATAGCACATGCTAAAATACAATCAAATCTCACAAAGTCGAGCATAACAAATAAATTGCAATCATAGCCTATTAAAACAGTAACAATTTGAATGGGGCAAATGGTCTGAAATGCATTAGATATTAGTGGAAGACAAAATGTATTTATTTTTATTGTCATCAGTTTAATGTAGCCTATATATTTTTTAATTTTACTTGTTGAGCAACTGCAGGGATCATTTTAGCTCAAACTGACTTCCTACACTGCAAGTCCACGTTCTCTGTAGCTTCTAGGGACTCGTTTTAAAGTCTGAGCAGTGAGCACACTGTAAAATGTGCTTTTACTTGTTTGTTATTTTTGGATATTATTCTGTCAGTATAACAAAGTATTGAAGTTGTCATGATAACACACAATTACTAGTTAGCAACATATCAACAACAAATAAAAGGTTAACCTGGAAATTCACATTCAACTGAATTAGTAGTGTAAGTCAACTTGATTAAGGAAGTAGTCATCACGTGTTTGCGAACTTTATCAAAGTGCATTATGGGGATTGGCGGGCGAAGTTGACTTTCTTTCCGTCCTGGACCCTTGTCGGACCACACTGTTTTCAAGGTGAGTGAAATCATAAGTGTTTATATATATATATAGTTTATATAAGTTGATATATGTAATGTGTGAAGTTAAATTCTGTTACAATCAGCCAGTTGCCAAACCTCGAAAACATAAAACAATTTAATTTAAATAATTTTCCAGACTTTGCTTTGCGAGCGACATTACTAACGTTACGTCTGTTCCACACACTGAGACTTTAGTCTTCTCTGCCTGTTTGAACTCAGAGATGCAAGTGGCGGCTAACGTGCATGCTAACGTGCTCTAGCTAACGAACGTAGGTTAGCGCTGGCTAACGTTACTTGACAGTGGGTCTCGGAACCAGCTGAGGAGCACGGGGGACCGTATTCCACTAGCTTGTTCAACTGAGAAAAGGGCGGCTAACGAACGTACCGAAGCTAACATAACTTAACGGTGCATCTCGGACTTGAAACCGCGGTCTTCTTTTCAGTCAAACAAGCTAGTTAAGTCAAAAACCGAAAACCTTCTCGGTTGGTCCAGGAGTAGCGTCCGGTGTTTCTGCATCAAGCTTGCCGTGACTCGCATCTCTGGCATTTCTTTTGTTTTTTTGCACGTCATTCTGTTTTGTGTAAACCTGGAATTCCTTCACAGTTGCAGATAAAGATTAGGCTACACTATTGTTACACGCCACCAAACTTCAGACAACAGGTTTTGTCAAGCTAAGTAAGTTATTGAAGACATGTATACCGTGGCAAATAAAAAAACACGTTATTGTTAGACCCTGCATAGTAAATCCTAAATGGCTACTAATTTACGGTGGTGTTATTGAGACTTGCATGTAAGCTGCATAAATCAAATGTTCAGATATGCTACCAACACTCTTTGAATGCTTTTACTTGTTCAGTTTCAGATCAGTTTATGCCTTTGCATTTCTCGGTTCCAGTTTCAAGAAGTTAATACAGAGGAAGATAACTGGAGATGTGATAAAGATACCAGGTAATCCAATGAATGCGAATTATCCTTATTCTACCCCCCCCCCCCTCTCTAAATACCAATAACTTAAAAAATTTCTATTTCTCTCAAAAAATGTTTTTGTGTGGTAACCCTAAATCAGACGCACTCCCACATACACATCATCGTTTATTCTACTTGCCCGTTTGATCAAAATAAAACTTGTTGCCGTATTCAAGTCAACAATTCATGAATGTGTTCTGTTCATAAATACCTAATTGATATTTAACCTTTGGCACTGCACAGATCATATTTGACTTAACTTTGTATTTGCTTGCAAAAAAGAAAGATGATTGGTCTAAAAATGAGTCCAAAATGTCATTCAAGATTTGTCTAGACATGTTAACTAATAGTGTACTTATGTTATTTTCCATCTATAGACGTTATATAAAACAAATTGAAAACATGTAATTTTAAAGCAGTGTTAGCTGTAGTCCGCGATCATGTTTTGGTAAACTACTAGTAACTAACTTGTAGTTATATTAAGTATAAGCAATTCTGTTTTAAAAGTTTTAAATGGTGGTCTTAACTTTGTCATTTTTTTCTTTGCCTTTTTAGGTTGCTGGTTCCAAAATGATCTGGAAGTGTAAGTTGTGCGCAGCTTCTTTCACCTCCAGAATACAGTTATTTAGACACTATAGGCTGCAGCACAGCCACTATTCCAGAATCAGCCCTCTTCCATGCCTCTACACTGATTGCATTTGCACATTTCAGACACTTAATGCACTGAGTACTCATTTGTCAAGATATCATACAGCACAACCTAGCAGTTGTACAGAGCAGAGTCAGGGGCCTGTGTTATTTAAATGCCCTTCATGCACATTTCAGCAATCCTTTTCTAATTCAGCTGTTTTCAGTCATCTCAGAAAGCATTTGAAAAATCACGAAACAGTGACGTGCCCATATAAGGATTGTAGCTATAGCACAAATGTGTACTCCTCGTTCAATTCTCATAAAAGTAGAGAACACCAAGCAGGTCTTGCATCTGACTTTCAAAATGATATTGTCAGTGAGGATCCCCATAACCTTCAAGCCAGTGTTTCTGAGGAAACTAGTGATTTGCATGAAGAATGCCCAGGCCAAAGCAGAGAAGTGGGGAATGGTGATCAGTGTGACACTGGCAGTCTAAGAAATCAACTTAAAAAAAACGTATCTTCCTTATTCCTAAAGATGCAGGCTATCCTCCATGTCTCAAACACAGCTACTCAGGAAATAGTAGACCACTTGAATCAGATCTTCTCCTTATCTGAGCCGTTGATCAAAGAGGCAGTTAATGACATACTGCAAAGAAATGGTCACAGTATTGCGGAACCTACATTGAGTGAAGTTGTTGCCGCTGTCATGGACTGCAATGTTCTCTCTACATCAACCTCTAAAGGTGCCGAGTTGAGTTCATCCAAGCGCAGAAAAACCTTTATTGAGCACAACTATCCTTATGTAATGCCAGTGGAGTATCAGTTAAAGCAACTTGGACATACCATCATGTATGTTCCTATCCTTTCAATGATTCAAGATTTGTTTAAGAACACAGACATTCTTAACAAGATTACTGAAACAAATACTGCATCTGGTCAATATGTATCATGCTCCAATGGCTCTCATTTCCTTGAAAATGAGTTGCTGTCAACAGGGGATCTCATCCTACCACTCAAGCTATATACTGATGATATGGAAATTTGCAATCCGCTTGGCACATCACGCAAAATTCACAAATTTTGCGCTGTATATTGGGTCCTCGCTAATGTGCCACCAAAATACAAATCAGCATTACATGCTATACAGCTAGCAATACTGGTAAAAGTGACAGACCTCCGTAAGTATGGATATGCAGCTGTACTTGCTCCATTGCTGCATGATCTTCATACTCTGGAAAAAGACGGTGTCTTCATCGAAAGAGTTGGTCAGAATGTCAGAGGCACTGTCTTTTGTGTTTCTGCTGACAATTTGGCTGCTCATGAATTAGGTGGCTTTGTAGAGTCATTTAGAGCAGGCCATGTTTGCAGATTCTGTATGGGCTCAGTTGAACAGTTTCAAGTAACTGAAGTCAGAGAGAGAAAGTTTCCTCAGAGAACCAAATCCAGCCATGACCTACATGTGCAAACTGTTCAAGAAAGTGACACTTTGCGCATCCACTTTGGTGTTAAAGGTGGCTGTGTCTTGCGTGAGTCCCTGAATTACTTCCATACTATCACAGGGTTTCCTCCTGATATACTCCATGATCTTCTGGAAGGTATCGTTCCCATGAAGCTTTCTCTTTGTGTTAAAGAGATGATCCGTCTGAAGTACTTCACTTTGGAGTATTTGAACAACAAGATTACATCATTCCCATATCAACACACTGATAAAGTGGATAGACCTCAGCCACTTCCCAAAATGTTTCTTTCTCGAGGAACGATTGGAGGTAATGGACATGAAAATGCCACTCTGCTCCGAATTCTTCCATTGCTTGTTGGCAGTGTTGTACCAGAGGGTGACGCGGCATGGGCAGTTTTGATGGAGTTGAAAGAGGTGGTAGAGTTAGCATTGTGTCCATCTTTTACTGATGAAACCTTAGACTATTTTGTGTGCAAAATCAGTGATCATAGACAGGCACTGCTAGAGATTTTCCCTGAGGTTAGGCTCCGTCCTAAACATCATTATGTGGAGCATTATCCCGCTCTAATCAAGTGCTTTGGTCCCCTGCTGCACGTTTGGACCATGTGGTTTGAGGCCAAGCATCGCTTTTTCAAAAGAGTGGTGCATGACGCTCAAAACTTCAAAAATATTTTGAAGACAATGGCAATCAGACACCAACACATGATGGCTTATCATCTTTCTGCACCATCATTTTTCAAGCCAAGAACTCAAGCATCCAGGATTGACTCTGGTTTCAGCTCTACCAGAGGTTGCTCAAGTACACATTAGAGAACAAACAACTAGTGACACAATCTACAAGACATCAAATGTGACCATCGATGGCACAGACTATGTCTGTGGAATGTTTCTGTCTGTAGGAGTCAGCGGTGGACTGTCTAAATTTAGCAAAATAGAACAGATCTTCCTTGTGAATCACAATGTATCTTTTCTGTGTTGTGATTATGACTCCTGGTATGTAGAACATATACGGTCCTATGAGCTGTCAACTGCAGACACAAGCCTGTCGATCCACCTGCAGTCTGGTCTGAATGATACAGTCCCTCTCTCAGCATACAAGATAGACGGCTCGCTGCTGCGGACCCCCAAGCGGTTCATTCAAGTGAGACAGAACTGAGTTCAGGTAATAATGAATGGTTCTTTTATTTATCAGTTATTGTGTCTTTATTCACTCTCTGTTGAATTAAGCAATTTATAAGCTGTATATACTATCAGCGGTACTTTATAAACCTGATTTTGTCTTTCCATTAGCACAATGGCGGCTGCATCCCCACAACCAATGATTCTACGTGTTGTTGAGCCAGACCAGGCTAGAAAATTAAAACTCAGCTCACGACCCGCCTCTGTTGATGCAGTGATCAACATTATAAAAGAACAGCTGGAAATCAACTTTGACTTCGATTTGCTTTATGAAGATCCAGACTTTGAAGGGAAACTTACTTCCCTTGCAGACATTGAGGAATTGCCACAAAAAGCTGTTGTGCACATCTCACTTTCACAAGACTCCAGCTCTATTGCATCTACTGTTCAACTTTCAGATGTGTCATCTCCTGAGCGTGTCAGCAGGTGGCCTCCAGGTCCTTTTCCTGTTCCCATATTTGCATTTGATGTTGAACTGAAACTTAGAGACGGAAATGCGGAATATGAGAAGAACAACACACACCTTAAATTGACAAGAGACCTAAAGCACGACATTTTAGAAAAGCTGTCATCGGCTATATATGGTTTTAAGGCTTACCCGAGTGATAAAGAGATTGCGAAGGCTGCTGAGGCTCTTGTAGCCA
Organism: Cyclopterus lumpus; assembly: GCF_009769545.1. Taxonomy (NCBI): domain Eukaryota; kingdom Metazoa; phylum Chordata; class Actinopteri; order Perciformes; family Cyclopteridae; genus Cyclopterus; species Cyclopterus lumpus. The sequence goes on along the minus strand of NC_046986.1, from coordinate 22,720,245 downwards.
AACATCCCTGCTTGAAGGAAGCAGGATCTGAGACTGGATGGAATGGATGGAAAAACAGCATCAAGTTTAAGATGGGCAATTACAGGAACAAGATGAGATGGGCTGGATGTCAGGAGGTAACTGTTAATGCTGGAAAAAGAAGTCGAAGTAATCCTGAAAACGAATCTTCACATTCCAACATTAAAAGACCCAAGCGAGCAGAAGTCAACTTCCTACCCAACTTTCCCCAAGGAAAGGATCCTTCGAGCCTTGAGCAGTTGAGGCAGACAAATGTTGAAGAAGTCAAGAAGACTGAGAAGAGCCTGCCCCTCATTAGAAAGATGATGGAGACCACATTTCCCCTACGCCGACAGACCATAGTGATGTCCTGCCCACCAGTGAACGAGCTCATGGACCTCTGGCCTGCTCTCAAAATAGAGTCTGAGGTAATATGGATCAGCTCTCTCTTTTTAAGTGAAAATGATTGTGATTCTTACTCATTTGGCCCCTATTTTCTGCTTTGTGTGCTAGATTCTACAAATTGAACAGTTTTTTTTAATAAGTGTTGTTGCTGTATTCTCATCCTACTGTTATTTCAATGTAGTTGTATGCAGAGTTTTAATTTTAAAAATCCACGATGAACAGGTAAATGGATTATTATACACTTCATAGGTTGAACCGGTGCAACTTCAAACAGGTTCAATGACTCAAATGAGCTTTGTGAATTTTGCAAGTAGTCCACTTTGTGTTTGTCATTTGTCTGATTGCATTAAAGATGTGAATAGGTTATTTGTGGACATATGTTCTGATTGGACTGTTTAAAATCAGCTTTGTTCAGTAAACTCTTCAGTATGTACAATTCTGTTTTTTATCTGATTAGGAAATCCATGACATCCACACCAAGCGCACTACTGTTCTCCATGCCCTTCCTGTGTATCTGTGCGAGGATGTTTCTGGATTTTTCAGAACCTGCACAGTGAGTCTCCTTAAATCACTAACAGATTATACTGTGTGTTATGTAAACAGTTCATCAAAAATACTAATATCTTTTAGGACTTACCTTTGTTTAGTCTACCCATACAGTTTGTGTATGGTCTGTTTTCTTTCTCCTCACTACAAAGGAACTGTATTGGCAAGTGATAAGATGTTCAGTAAAACATTTTCCTGTAAATGTCCTTTAGCTTGGTTTCAGTCTCTCACACCACTTAGATTCTCTGGTAATTTGGCTGATTCGTGTGTGCAGAACATGGCTCTTGTGTTGTTCACCTCTTACAATGAGACCCAGGTCTCCCTTGTAAAAGGGGTATTGGTTGTCAATGGGTCTTGGTTAAAGAAAGATAAATTATATGTAATCTGTTCTGTTCCATGTGTTAGTTTGTGATTAGTATCTCTTTTTCATTCATTCAGGACGAGTCTGATGAGCCAGAGCTTGATGGTGTTGCAGTGGGCCTCCTTACTGTCATCAGTGACCATGACACAAGTCCAGTTCACTACCACCCTGTGAGAGTCTCTGTCATCATTGAAAGAGATGCCATGGTCAGCCTCCCCAGACTTGGCGATGCCTTCCTGGTAATCTTTGGACTGATCTATGCACTACACCTCAGCTACCCCAAAGCACTGACCAACACTTTTGAATTCACTCAAAAGATTTTACTTGGTCTAGAAAGTGGTAAACTGTCACCCAAGTTGCAGACCCTCAAGAATGACTTGATGATGTAGAAACTCATCTGAAAGAAGGCTGCAGGGAAAGCATTATCAAAGTTTAAGTGAAAATGTTCATCCAAATTGCTGCCCTGTTGCCTTATGCCGCGTTCACACCAAACGTGACGCAAATTATTCACGCGACCAGATTACATGCAAAGTCAATGCACAGACGCGACGGGTCGCGAAGATGCGATTTTTCAGCCGGGAGGCATCGCGATAGACGCTTTGTGGCGGTGCGAACAGAGCGTTGGACGCGGCGCGAGTTGAAATTTCCCAACTCCGGCTACAAAATCGCCTGAGTCATAGTTGCGTCAGCCAATCAGCGTTGAGAAGCTCCGCCCGTCATCACCGCTGTCGCTGAATCAAACTTCTGCCTGTCCCCCTGAAGTAGCGCTGATAGCAGCCGTCATTCAGACGCTGTTGTGGGACTACGGATGAACCCAGACACGATGGAGTTTGATGTTCCCACGTATGTGGAATTTACACAACAAGTATAAAGCAGTAGTGGTTATTTCCAGGGTGGATGGCGGAAACAGTAACGTAACGATAAACCAGATGGAGTTCCTTGAGGAGTCTGAAATTCACGAGCTGTGTGCGGCTATGGATGGTGTTATGAACCCAAACAGGAGGGCGTTTGATGTTCCCACGTTTTTGTGACTTCCGCAACAAGTATAACTAGTGGTTATTCTTCTCACCTCTCATTATTTAATCTCACTCCCTTCTCCTCACCTCATTATTTAATCTCACTCTTCTCCTCACCTCTCCTCATTATTTACTCTCACTCTCTTCTCACTGCTCCTCATTATTTAATCTCACTCCCTTCTCACCTCATTATTTAATCTCACTCCCTTCTCCTCACCTCATTATTTAATCTCACTCTTCTCACCTCTCCTCATTATTTACTCTCACTCTCTTCGCACTGTTCCTCATTATTTAATCTCACTCCCTTCTCCTCACCTCATTATTTAATCTCACTCTTCTCCTCACCTCTCCTCATTATTTACTCTCACTCTCTTCTCACTGCTCCTCATTATTTAATCTCACTCCCTTCTCCTCACCTCATTATTTAATCTCACTCTTCTCACCTCTCTCCTCATTATTTAATCTCACTCTCTCCTCATTATTTAATCTCACTCTCCTCACCTCTCTCCTCATTATTTAATTTCACTCTTCTCCTCTCCTCATTATTTAATCTCACTCTCCTCATTATTTAATCTCACTCTTTTCTCCTTACCTCTCCTCATTTAATCTCACTCTCTTCTCCTCACCTCTCCTCATTATTTTATATCACTCTCTTCTCTCCTCATTATTTAATCTCACTCTCCTCACCTCTCTCCTCATTATTTAATCTCACTCTTCTCCTCTCATTATTTAATCTCACTCTCCTCACCTCTCCTCATTATTTAATCTCACTCTTCTCACCTCATTATTTAATCTCACTCTCCTCACCTCCTCATTATTTAATCTCACTCTCCTCACCTCTCCTCATTATTTAATCTCACTCTCTTCTCCTCTTCTCTCTCCTCATTATTTAATCTCACTCTTCTCCTCATTATTTAATCTCACTCTCTTCTCCTCTCTCCGTTTCCGGTTGTGTGACTGAGCGTGGCGCGGAGTTTGAGTGGATGTTCACTGCTTCGGGGCTCTTGTCTGTTCTTCCGTCTTCGCGTATGATCAGGTGAGATACAGAGCCGGTATTAGTGTGTTTTGGGGGGTTGTGTGGGAGGATGGCGTCCTCTGAGACGTCACGCCCGACCCTCCGGCAGGGAGCCCGGGTAGTTCCGCCGGACAGCAGCGTGTCGGTGGAGGAGGTGCTGCCGGCTGTCGGGGAGCAGGTCGGACACGACAACCTTTCCTTCGCCTCGAGGATGAACAAGGCGGTGGTCGTGTTCGTGAAGAGCGAGGCTGGTGTCCACAAGCTGGTGGAAAGTGGCGTGTTTATCAGGGACAGCTATGTGCAGGTGTCCCCGCTCTCAGCTCCACCACGCGGGTCACCGTCTCCGGTGTTCCGCCGTTTATACCGAACGAGCTGCTAGAAGTTGAACTGCGCAGGTTTGGAAAGTTCGCTAGCGGACTTAAAATGATCCGTTTGGGCTGTAAGGACCGCAAACTGAGGCACGTGCTGTCTCTGAGACGGCAGGCCTTCATGTTCCTGGACTCGCCGACTCAGACCCTGGAGGTGTCGTTCCGGGTGAAACACGGGGACGGGTCGTACACGGTGTACGCGAGCTCGGGGCAGATTAGATGTTTTGAGTGTGGAGACGTGGGTCACAAACGCTTCACGTGTCCGCATAAGGAGCAGCAAAGTGCGGAAGCCCTGGCCGTGGACGCGGCTGACTGGTCAGAGGACACTCCTCAGCCCTGAAGATGAGGATTCCCTGGTGGAGTACTGCTTGTACTCTGCAGGTTATGGGTTTCCACTGACGATGCCTCCGGTCCTGGCCCACGCTCTGGCCATTTATAATCACCGCCATCAAGCCTCACCCAGGACCGTGCTTGCCCTTCACCCCAACATCCCCTTTCCCCAGCCTGCCTGCTGAGGAACACTGCCACCTTCTCCCGTCTCCTGGTAAGCGCACACTTATTTTGCATTTGGATTCACACAGAAATCTGAATGCAATATGTATTTTAGTATTGTTATAATAAAATATGATTCTTATTTTAGAGCCTTCCACATCGGCAGCGGGATGTGACCAAAGGCCTTCCTCTCCCTCTCACTGTAAATGCTTTATGTAACCTGAAAAAAAACATGATGGTGACATTAGTCATGATGAAGACTAAACAAAACACGGTAATGCTTTTTCTGTTATTCATACAGCGTTCCAACCTGCAGAGACCAGACCATCATCATCCAGCTCCTCGTCTGCTGGACCCACGACATCCACCGGTAGTCTACTTAATGTTAACTTTCTTTGTATGCCAACCCATGAAAATCTGATCATTTTCTTTAATTAAAAGTAGATTTTTTTTTTTTTATTCTGTGAATAGGTCACACTCCTGAAGACATGGACACCGTTTGGGAGTGTGGCCGGTGCAAGGAACCCGACCCTCCCGAGAGCTCCGAGGGACTGGTGTCGTGGGTCCAGGGTGACCGCTGCCACACTTGGTATCACACCACGTGTGGGCTGGGACGAGGAGCTGGATGAGGAAGATTATTTTGAATGGTATTTGTGTCCAGATTGATTTTGTTTTTGTCTCTTGTATTTAAATACATATTTGTCATTTTTATTTTGCTTTAACAATGTAGCTTTTCAATCATGAATGCTTGTGTGTGTTTTTAGTTGTAATAACTCTTACTCTGCACTGTGTGTTATGATAGTAATTGTTATATACAAGATGTGTGTAGCGGCGTTCCGTTGGCGTGGTTCTTGTTAAGCCGCTAAAGAGCTGCAGACACATTGAGTTCCTTCCTTACGCGAATAACATGAGATCGTATCCTTCTTTTCCTTTTGTCTTTATTTGATGTAGCAAAGAAAATACGTTACTACATACACCAAATAAATAAACTCTCCCTTATGATCATACGATATGTTACGGTAGAACAACTATGTGCCTAATGCAGCTCATTGCTTTGCACCGGCTGCTGTCATGACGCCATTAAATCTCCGTCCCGGGAGCACCTGTCATTAACATACATTATTCCGTAATTCAGAAAGTAAATTATAAACTTTCCTGAAATTCTGATCTACCAAATAATACACTTGTGGCTCTTACAATGTGTGTGCACAATTTTTCAATTTCATGCATGAGCTGGTGTTTTTCAACTGATTGCCATGAGAAGAGTTTAACAAAACATCCAGCAGGTGGTGGTATAGACTCAAATGGAAACTAAGGAGCTTTTATTGCATAGTTTGGAGAATGTTGAAGCGTGATATCTTATTGTGAAGGACAGAACTACGATCCCGGATATGTTGACAGCATTTTGGTGGCCCTGTAACAAGTTAATATCCCCGAAAAACCAGAAGCGCCGTGTGTTTACTACGACGATAGAAGTTTGTCGGGATCAGGCCAAGAGCAGCGCACGGCTAATTTACCGGCGTTAGCGTCCTTTTACTGGCTCTAGTAAAGGCAAAGCTAACTAAAACGACATTTAGCTCGAAAGATAACAAGTTAAAGCTTAGTTTAACACCATTACATCAGCTGAAAACGTGATACGATCATTTGTATCAATATTTTAAGTGACATTTTATTCAAATGTTAGCTCAAATCTGCCCGAGATGGGAAACAATTCCGTTAGCGTTAGCTTAAACATGTAAAGGTAGCTCTGAAAGGAGGAAATGAAACATGAAGCTGCAGCTGCTCTGTCGACGAGGAGGACAAGCATGGTTAATATATGACCACAGTCCGAAATTAACTAAGATAGCTTACCCACAGTATGTTGTCTGATAATAATTCAGAATTGACACTAATCAAAATATATATATTTTATTTTTTATTCCAAGTCATTGTACAGGGGGTTATACTTCACCTATTTTGCAAATAATGATTGATTTAAGAAACCTTTCTGCCTTTTGTTGGTCATTTCTATAGTAATAATGAGGCTCTATTTTTTTGGGATCTGATTTGAGTCGTTAGCTTAACCCAAATTAGTAAGGATTATTGAACAATTACCTTTTTCCTATAACAAATTGACCATTCCTGAATATTTTGTTTGCAGTTTTTTCTATCTGATGTGGGTGTGCTATATATATATATTTTAAAAAACTCTATAAATATATGCTGGACTGTAGGAAATCTTCAGCCGCTCTTGTAAACCATTAAAGCAGAAGAGAGTACGAGTCAACATAATTAAAAAAGCACCAGTCAAACATCAAACTGGGGAAACGATGTGGCACACTGAAAATATGATGTTTGTTTCATTTATTCAATTCAGTTTATTTTATATAACCCAATATCACAAATTATGAATTTGCCTCAGAGGGCTTTACAATCTGTACACGCATACGATATTTATTGATGTGACGGTTACAGTCTCGGTTATATATTTGTTTACATCCAGTTGTGGAAAAGACTGTGGAAATATGTTATTTATTGCTGTTTGTTTCATGTAACAATGTGTGGAAGGTTAGTTTCCCCATTGCTCCACAGATCTGATGTTTTCATTGTCACTAAAAATCATAGTGACTGAATCATTACTGACATTGTCTGTCACAGCAAACGCTTCCCTCTTCAGGCCGGTGGTCATCATGGTGGTCATCATCAGGCAGACACCTTTCTGTTCTCTTCTTCACAGTCGGAGTCCAGGAGAATAGAGCTGCAGCTGCAGCTGGCCACTTTCCCTCAGATCCTTCTACGAACACACACACACACACACACACAATTCCCAGTGACTTCTGTGTTGGGAGTATAATCCAATGGAAGAGAATTATCGAGCGGAGTACAGTTACAAGAAGTATTTAAATCTAATCCTTTGCATTTGATTGGACCGTTACAAAGTGGGCGTATAGCACAGTACTGAGCAACAGAGGACTCCACTCACACCTCCCTTGTTTCTTAAAGTTGCAGATTGTTTGAAGGATGGATGTCATGATATTAGTGGTTGAAATTGGTTGTTACTAGACTACATATGCACAGACAGATTCCTTTGCAAAAATGTTGGGGATGTATTGTTGAATTGAGTAGGTGCACAATATAACTGTGGATGCGATATTCAATGTTTAAAAATGCATTTAGTCTTTTAATTTCAACTTTAAATCAAACATATCCCTTATTTCAAATATAAGAACATGGAGGAGGATGATTTGGCTAGCTGGGAGCAGGAAGAGAGGTCCACCGTCGTCCCCGGGCCAGTGACCGTCCTCGGCCTGGAGGTGCATCTACAGCCGTGTGGGCAGCTTCAGAGCCACAAACACACTCTGTGGAGAGAATGGGGGACTAGAAATGAACACCAGATACATGTCATACAATTGATGAGCATTAACAGAAACAGCTGCAGTTTCTATTCTATATTTGTACATTAGAAGTGTAAGAAGTATATTATTTCCTAATATGATAATGTAGTATGACACATTCCTACACAGTGGTGAAAAAATAAATCTTTTTTTTTTGTGGTCATAATATGTATGTATGGATTATTATTGCAGACAAATGTAGTGGAGTAAGTGGTTTATACTGCAAAGAAGAATACAAATGAAATACTCAAGTTTAAGAGCCTATAGTGCTCTACTTTGTCCATTTGTATTTTTAGATCTTCCCTATATTCCCCAAACATTTGTATTAGATAATGCCTAATTTGCATATTCAACCATCTAATTTTAGAAAACTCTTAATACTAAATAATTGTCCTAAAGTATCTAATCAACTGGAGAAGTTTCGTGGTGATAATATCTTTTCTACCCTATTCACATGTAGTGTAATTCATTTGACAAATCTCCACTTTCATTCCTTTCTATATTCTGATGTTTTTTTCCATTTATTATTCAAAGCCTGATTTATAAAATGTTATTAAAAATATGGTGGAAATGGATGTGTCTATGGTTATGGTAATTAATGCTCATTTATTTTCTCATATTCCCAAAGTCAAAGAACAGATAAGTGAAATCTCTTTTGACAAGTGGTAAGCAAAAGGTCACCGTCGGTGAGTTTCAGCAGCACGTTGTACTGGCGAAGCTCTGCCTCCAGGGGGCAGCAGACTGGACGCACGGCCAGGTCCTGGTACATTTCTTTAAGACTCCGGAGGCACGTTGTCATGTTCTCGTTGTTGATCTTGGCGTCAAAAGCCGACATGCGCTCCTCGCAGAGGTAGTAGCGCAGTGCACGTGGAAGCGCGTGCACTTCTCAATCAGCTACACCGTGGGAGGGCAGCACAGGTGCTGCTGGGTGATGTCCTGGGACACCTGGGACAATGTCAAAAAAACTTAATTAAAGAAATACTTTGCCCCAAACTAAAAGAAACAAAACAACATATACTCCATGTCACAGCACAATCTATCCATCTAGGATATACTGTGGAAACCCTTAAGCAGACAGCCTCCGAGTCTTTCTCCACAGATGATGTATGCAATTGATCAGTGCTGAAAAGATTGATCAATTCATCAATAAGACAATCAACAGAAATATTGTTTTTGATAAGCTATTCACAAGCATGGACACTTGCTGGTTCCCTCTTCTTTGTGTCAGTGTGCTGCTTCTCTGCATTATATAATAATTATAAAGTGTTATTTAGGTTCTGGACTATCGCTCAGACAAAGTAAACTTCCTAAAGAAGTCAGCTCGAGGAAATTGGGATGATTTATAGACCTATGGATAAAAGAAATGTATACAAGTTATCTGTGGAACCAAAACAAAGTGCTTGTGTAACAGAGCATCACGAAACTGGTGAGGAACCAATTAAGTTGTGTAAGATCCAGAAGACTGACCCTGGCCCTAAAGGGAACATATGAAGATACATGGATTTTGCATTAATTAAGGTACTCAGACGTTAATGTTATTTTCTTCGGTTGTTTTACTCCAGTAGCTTTCAACACAAGTGATAAGAAACCCAAACGGTGGTGGGACGAGCGTACCTGCAGGTGGTTGGAGGGTCTGAGCAGCACACGGGTCACCAGGTCGCTGTGTCCCCGCAGGTCATGCACGCTGCAATCAAGCCAGGGCGTAGGTTTGGCCTCAGCAATGGAAAGTTCTGCTAAAATGCCAATATACAGTAACAGTATATTCTATATCCAAAATATATATATAAACAACGTTTAAGTTGTGTAGTGAAAAAAGACGAAATATTTTTTCCAATTACTAAAACCATTTAAGCAGAAGGCTGGGACATTTTTTGATGGTGTATGCTTTAACACACTCAAAACAAAGTACGTTTTTCAATTGAAGACCTCACCTGAAGCCCTGATGGTCCATCTGCTGCTTCCTCAACCTGCACTGGATTTCTGAGTTTCTGAGTTTCTGAGTTTCCTGAATGCATCTCAAAGGATGCAGGTTTCCACTGGGTGGTAGTTAGCCTGCTAACGTTACTAGCTAAAGTTAACTAACAACGACCCGGGCTCCTTGATAGCTACTTACCCTCTGGCTGGTGAACAAACTGGATATCTCTTTTCTTTTGTGGTGTCATTTTCCTATCTACAAAGCACAGGAGGGTCAACAATATCAATGCTGAGACCAAACGAAATACTAATATGAGGCTTTATTAACTCCTGTCGTATTTAATATCTTACCGTGACTCCTGCCAGCTCTCTTTCTGTCAGTCACGATTCACGGAGTGTTTCTGACTCTTCAGCCAATTAAATGACAGCGTCTTGTCTCTCGGTATATTTCATTTACCATCAGTTTGGCTTTACAGCTCATAGCTTTACTGAATAGCATCAGAACACCGATAAATAAAATAATAATAACTCTAGTATGAATCAAATACAAATATATATTTGACAAATGTGGGGAAATAATTAATAGTTCTCTCTTTCTGTATTGCTCAATCGCACGCAACACGTGCGTCAATGCCATGGAAACCGGACCGAGGTATTTAAGGGCCGCGGACGTTCTGATTCGTCCCTTTGCACTTTGGACTTTGACATGAGCTGAACCCTCCTGAGAACCCAAAACTGTGAAGGAAAACTCTTTGAGTTTTGAACTGCTTGACACTTTTTGCTGGAAACGAAACTTGTTGGCGAACAAACCTACTAGATCACGACCACCAAGAGCATCAGAGACCCTGAGAAAGGCCTTCCGACGACTCCGGACCGAGAACCAGCCCCTGCTGAAGGGACCGGGCTGTGAGTTAGACCATTACTGTGCAGGTAAGGCCATTTTAATGTTTAATTTATCATTTTTATTATTAATGTATCCCCTTAAATCCTTAAAAGTGTTCTCAGTTTAGAAATTAGTGAAACTGTTTGAGTTTTAAGGTTAAGAATTCACAGAATGACATCAGGCAATTTGGGGGAAAAATATATTTTGTGAAAAGTGACACTCAGTCGATGATTTCTCCTGTCAAATTATTTCTTAGCCGCAGAATGTCTTTAAAATTTCGGGAGATGTGCGGAATGTGTTAATAATTAGTGTAGAGGTTCCACAACCCTGTTATTTTGGTTTGAAGGCATCAAAACGTCGAAGTTTAATATTGAAATTCCAGAAAAAAGATGGCGCCTGAACCATATTTATAGAATTCTAAAATCAAATATGTAAAATGCATAAATTGCGCACCATGGAAACCATATGGAACGTTCGGGCGTTCGGATCGAATCCAGCGGTCACCTGACCTGCACGTGACCCTGAGTTGCTTTGTTTTGACTGTTGAAACGTGACTTATTGTACAAGCATGTGCTCCTTTTACTTTATCATATTAAAGGAGTGATTTATTTAACATGTAACATTGAAATGCACTTTGCTCGTTGTTGCGGTGCTTTGTTTTCAAAGCGATCTGTTATGGGAGTGCATGTGCGCGTGCTGCCTCCAGCATCTCCTCCACGCGCTCTGAGATGCACCTCATAAACTGGAGAATGATGAGTTATGAACGAAAGAGGTTACTGTGGTCATGTTGGATTAATATCGCCATGTTTCACTGTGCGTCATGACGCACGTGGTTTATGTATATTAAACACGTTCACGCCGTTTATTGCGCACCATTGATCGTTTTTTTCACAATTACCGAAGTCCTGACACTTGTTCGGTCCAGAATAAATGTCTCTGAGAGCTCACGAGAGCTCAACTGTCGGTTAATTGACCACAAAGAAAGCCGTGAAAGGCTCCTGGTCTCCGCATCCAAACTTTATGAAGCCCTCATGTGCAACTAATTAATTAATTAATTATGAACGACATATAATAAAAATAATAATAATAACTTTATTTATATAGCACCTTTAAAAACAGGGTTTACAAAGTGCTCTACATAGAAGCAAGGCATAACATAACGTCAATACAAGTAAACATTTCAGAAAATACATGAGGCAAAGGAGACAATGCCATATAGGCAATGAACACAATAGAGGAATAGAAAAATACAAATACAAAATAAAGCAGAACAGACAAATTAAAATAGGGGAAACAAAGAACTGATTCTGCAAGCCTTATCAAATAGTAATACTGCTGACATCAATAACAATAATTATTATTATTATTATTGCCATTGGAATAAATCTATATTATGTAGTCAAAATTTCCATCTTTGTGAAAACGATTTTTTCAATATTAACAAAATGTGACAAAATGTAAGTGTCACATGGAAGCATCATGACTTTATTCTGATTACCTCATCTTAAACTAACAGAGGCCGAAGTGCACTATGTTTGATATCACTGTTAAATGTTTAAAGGCACAGCTTCTTATAGTCGTTAGTTTAAGGATATGCTGTATATTATTATTATATTTTATTAATTATAATAATAATATATTATTGCTCAATGTAATCCAGAAATATTTATTGTTATGATAAATCCTTATGGTTTTAACCGTTCCCTCTTAGCTGGTGTGAACTATCATGGAGCGGCCTGCAAGAGACCCCATCAGGATCGCCTTAGACGACGAAGGTAATCAAGGTGAGGCTGGGATTGCATTTATGGGTCACATGCCTGTGGGTGGGGGTCGCGGTGGGTTGCGTCCCCAGGTCCTATTTGATGACTACGAGGGAGAGGACGGCCACTGGGACAGCGAGGGAGAGTCGGACAGCGAGAGGGACTCGGACAACGAGGGATACTGGGACCCCGAGGACGAGGAGGATTCCGGATACGACTCCATGTCCGAGGGAGAAGAGGAGGAAGTGGACGAGGAGTACGAAGATGACCCTCCCCGCCATCCTCCCATCCCCCCCTTTGGCGAGGCGCCCCCATTCTTCCAGAGGCCAGAAGAGTCTGCACCCTCCACGTCAGGCCTCGGATCCGCCGCCAAGAGGGCCAGAGAAGAGGACTACGGGGACTCTGCACCCTCCACGTCAGGCCTCGGATCCTCCACCAAGAGGGCCAGAGAAGAGGACGAGGACCGTCCAACCTTCAGAAGATACTGGCAGTGGGATGAGGACAGCGACTTGGATTGAGACCGGCAGCCTGTTCGCTGCAGGATTTTAAACCTTTATGTCTGGCAGGACTGATAAAGCGCCAGACAGCCTTCCCTCGCGTCTGGCGGGGTTGGCAATAGGTTTCATCCTGTAGCGGAGGTTTTGGTGCGGAACATCCTGAAGAAGCTCCGCCCCCAGATGTGTACTTTGGAGTCCCAGAGACGGGAGGACGCAGTACGGTCATTCATTCCTGCGGTTCTTCACTGTGAAGTATTTTTACCATCAAACCACCAAATCGTCGGAGCACATTTTTAAGGAGGCTTAATCGTGACAAACCGACCACAGATTTGATGTCTAAACAACTAACTTCAGACAAGTACAGACAAGAACACATTTTGAGAAACAACCATGGTCTGCACCCTCCACGTCAGGCCTTGGATCCTCCACAAACAGAACACACTGGCAGTGGGATGAGGACAGCGACTCGGATTGAGACCGACAGCTTGTTTGCTGCAGGATTTTAAACCTTTATGTCTGGCAGGACTGATAAAGCGCCAGACAGCCTTCCCTCGCGTCTGGCGGGGTTGGCAATAGGTTTCATCCTGTAGCAGAGGTTTTAGTCGGGAACATCCTGAAGAAGCTCCGCCCCCAGATGTGTACTTTGGAGATCCAGGGACCGGAGGACGCAGTACGGTCATTCTGCAATTCGAACTGCAGCTTACTTGATGACATCATCACCTCATCTTCTTGCTAATGAGTTTACTCCAGTTCTTCACTGTGAAGTATTTTTACCATCAAACCACCAAATCGTCGGAGCACATTTTTAAGGAGGCTTAAACTTGACAAACCGACCACAGATTTGATGTCTTAACAACTAATTTCTCACCTGAAAATATCCAGAGTAGTATTTCAAAAAGTCAACTTTCAGTTGTTTGTTGTTTTCTCCACATTTGTTCTCTGTTGCTGGTGCGACATGCATTCTGGGATATTTGGCTGTCCCAAGTACGGACATTTCATTTTCGATGCATCCCCGGAAAAGTGGGCAGAGCAAGTCACATCCGGGTATTTGGACCGTGGTTGGCTAGACGGAGACTTTGAATTGGAACAACTTGACAGACTCGAGATGTTTCACAAGTTCACAAGTACAGACAAGAACACATTTTAAGAAACGACCATGATCTCCACCCTCCACTTCAGGCCGGGGGTCCTACACCAAGAGGACCAGAGAAGAGGCCTACAAGGAGTCTCCACCCTCCACGTCAGGCCTCAGCTCTCCTCAAAGAAGAGGAGGGAGGTCCAGAGGTTTCTCAATACCAAGCACACCGAGTTTGGACTTGTGTACTTTGGAGTTTGGACTTGAGAGTCCAGACTCCCAGGGACGGGATTCATTCTGCAATTAGAACAGCAGCTCACTTGATGACATCATATTAGTATTTTTACCATCAAACCACCAAATCGTCGGAGCACATTTTTAAGGAGGCTTAATCTTGACAAACCGACCACAGATTTGATGTCTAAACAACTAACTTCAGACAAGTACAGACAAGAACACATTTTGAGAAACAACCATGGTCTGCACCCTCCACGTCAGGCCTTGGATCCTCCACAAACAGAACACACTGGCAGTGGGATGAGGACAGCGACTCGGATTGAGACCGACAGCCTGTTTGCTGCAGGATTTTAAACCTTTATGTCTGGCAGGACTGATAAAGCGCCAGACAGCCTTCCCTCGCCGAGTCTGGCGGGGTTGGCAATAGGTTTCATCCTGTAGCAGAGGTTTTAGTCGGGAACATCCTGAAGAAGCTCCGCCCCCAGATGTGTACTTTGGAGATCCAGGGACCGGAGGACGCAGTACGGTCATTCTGCAATTAGAACTGCAGCTTACTTGATGACATCATCACCTCATCTTCTTGCTAATGAGTTTACTCCAGTTCTTCACTGTGAAGTATTTTTACCATCAAACCACCAAATCGTCGGAGCACATTTTTAAGGAGGCTTAAACTTGACAAACCGACCACAGATTTGATGTCTCAACAACTAACTTCTCACCTAAAAATATCCAGAGTAGTATTTCAAAAAGTCAACTTTCAGTTGTTTGTTGTCTTCTCCACATTTGTTCTCTGTTGCGACATGCATTCTGGGATATTTGTCTGTCCCAAGTACGGACATTTCATTTTCGATGCATCCCCGGTAAAGTGGGCAGAGCAAGTCACATCCGGGTATTTGGACCGTGGTTGGCTAGACTGGGACTTTGAATTGGAACAACTTGACAGACTCGAGATGTTTCACAAGTTCACAAGTACAGACAAGAACACATTTTGAGAAGCAACCATGGTCTGCACCCTCCACGTCAGGCCTTGGATCCTCCACAAACAGAACACACTGGCAGTGGGATGAGGACAGCGACTCGGATTGAGACCGACAGCCTGTTTGCTGCAGGATTTTAAACCTCTATGTCTGGCAGGACTGATAAAGCGCCAGACAGCCTTCCCTCGCGTCTGGCGGGGTTGGCAATAGGTTTCATCCTGTAGCAGAGGTTTTAGTCGGGAACATCCTGAAGAAGCTCCGCCCCCAGATGTGTACTTTGGAGATCCAGGGACCGGAGGACGCAGTACGGTCATTCTGCAATTAGAACAGCAGCTTACTTGATGACGTCATCACCTCATCTTCTTGCTAATGAGTTTACTCCAGTTCTTCACTGTGAAGTATTTTTACCATTAAAACCACCAAATCGTTGGAGCTCATTTTTAAGGAGGCTTAATCTTGACAAACTGACCACAGATTTGATATCTCAACAACCAACTTCTCACCTAAAAATATCGGTAAGTAGTATTTCGAAATGTTCATCTTTCAGACTTTAGCTACGTCGCCTAGACTCACGAGCCCCCGTCTCAGCGCCGCCATGTTGGAGTTTTCCCCAGAGAAGGAGAGGGTCGTCTCCCTGTGGGTTGCGGGGGAGTAAAGATCTGACTGTCGTGGAAAGCTTATGCCAGGGTGCTGGAGAGAAGGCTCCGACCGTTTGTCGAACCTCAGATTCAAGAGGCGCGTATTCCGTCCCGGTCGTGAAACAGTGGACCAGCACTTTACCCCCGCAAGACTACTGGAGGGGTCCTGGGAGTTTGCCCAACCAGTCTACATGTGTTTTGTGGACTTGGAGAAGGCTTTCGTCTGGGTTCCTCTGGGGTTTTTGTGGGGGGGTGCTGCAGGAGTATGGGGTGCCGGGCCATCAGGTCTCTGTACGACTGCAGTAGGAGCTGTGCTTGTATTCTCTGCATTAAATCAGATATGTTCCAGGTGTTCATTTTAGTCTCTCTGTTTTATTTTTATAGTTAGGTGAAGGTGGCTGAACCAGACAGGTGTGTGATAAAAACTACTAACGTTAAGAAAAGTCTCCAAGTCTCTTTTACTCAGGTATCGATGGCCGTGACACAAGAAGCAACATCCACGGTCTCCTTGACGACGGAGCAGATGAGAAGGACGGAGGACCACAGGACCAGATGGAGAGCGGCGGTCGCCTTTCTTTCAGTGGGCTGAGTAAGTAATCCCTCTCCAAGACTACAGAAGTATCAGTCATACGATTCCATCATTGGAGGCCAGATTCAACACAACAATGTAAAGGCTGTGTAGTTGAGTACAAAAGTATTAATCTCTTGTGTTTGTGTCTCCCAGGGAAGGACTCCTCTGGGCTTTTGTCTCTCTCTTGGGGGAACTGAGGGTGGACGTTAACCAACCCGTTAACCTAGGACGACCCAGATCCACAGCAGACCTCTGAACCCCTCTCAGCACCCCAGAGAGTCTGAGACCCAGTGAGTACGGTCCTTGCTGCCCCTCCACCCCGACACCACCAGCCAGCCGAGAGGACGAGGAGGGTCCCGTCCCCACCAGCACAGAGGACGTAGTTTGTTTCCATCTGCTTCTTCTGTGCTGAAGAAGCAGAACCATCTAAACCATCTACTGACAAGAAATCAAGGAGACTGACGGTTCAAGCTGAACGAGAAATAATCCTTCTAAAAGCTTTAAAGTATTTTATTTGTCACATAAAATACAGAATGTTCATGTACACTGCCTGTACAGTATTTATACAAAATAAAGAAATGTTTTGAAAATAACTACAAGGTACATTTGTGTTTTTACTTTGCAACAAACAGAGGTCCGGCTCAAAGAGTATTGCCAGGTACATACTGGCCTAAATAGATCAATGAAACATTTGAGATATCACAATATCAAAAGGAAATATTTTTTTATGAGATGACAAGGGCATCTCATAATTGTGAACCATCTTGGAACCATTAGAGGCGGTGGTGGAGAACAGGGTCCACCCGGTCGAGCACTTTCAGTAAGAGACTGATTTTCATTTACCATCAGTTTGGCTTTACAGCTCATAGCTTTACTGAATAGCATCAGATCACCGATAAATAAAATAATAATAACTCTAGTATGAATCAAATACAAATATATATTTGACAAATGTGGGGAAATAATTAATACTTCTCTCTTTCTGTATTGCTCAATCGCACGCAAGCACGTGCGTCAATACCATGGAAACCGGACCGAGGTATTTAAGGGCCGCGGACGTTCTGATTCGTCCCTTTGCACTTTGGACTTTGACATGAGCTGAACCCTCCTGAGAACCCAAAACTGTGAAGGAAAACTCTTTGAGTTTTGAACTGCTTGACACTTTTTGCTGGAAACGAAACTTGTTGGCGAACAAACCTACTAGATCACGACCATCGAGAGCATCAGAGACCCTGAGAAAGGCCTTCCGACGACTCCAGACCGAGAACCAGCCCCTGCTGAAGGGACCGGGCTGTAAATTAGACCATTACTGTGCATTTTATTTAGTTTTTGTCTCGTTTGTATTTAAATAGAAAAAAACAAGGCAAGTGGGAGTTGTGCATGTTAGCCTTGGACAGCAATTTGTATTCAATAAGCAGATGTGCTGGGGTTGTTTGAGGACGAGAGCGTGGCTTTGTGCTTTTTGTTGATTTGTCCTCACCTGACCTGATCTACCAGCAGGTAGAAAAAGATGAGGATGGTGACAATATTACTATTAACTTATTAAAACCCAGGCGGCAACCTCTGGTTCTCAAGGTGAAGCCAACAAGGAAGCATCTTAAAACCTGCATTCTCTCTACTGACCAACAGGGGCGACTCCTCCGGGTGCAAAAAGAAGTCTGGTTGTATAGAAGTCTATAGAAAATGACTCTACTTCTCTCTTGATTTATTCCTCAGTAAACATTATAAACATGAGTTACGGCGCCCGTAGAAGTCACGATAGTCCTCCGGGAGCTCGTCCAGTGTGCGTAGCGCCCTCTCCAGCGCCTGAAGGGCTCGAGTTGCAGCCGCGGGGTCCTCGTTACCGTACGGGTCCTTCCGGTCATAGCTGTCGGCAGGTAGGTGGCGCCCAAACACATTTACGCCCACACCGAACTGCAGCGCAAGCGTGTTGTGGAACCACAGAGCGGAGGGAAGCAGGGACAACCGGATTAGTCCAAGCCTTATTCATATGAGGAATCAAGTTACTGAAGTGTGCAGTGAGTTTCCAATATTAAGCATCCACAATTCCCTAAGTTTGGTGTGAGTGTTACATGAGAAGCATGACAGTATGATGGAATGAGATGAGAGCCCGGGGATCTACTTTTTATCCCTGCACTGTAAACCAAAGTAATTAAATAGATTAAGTAGTGTATACTCAAAGTTATAGAAAAGTTCTACTAACTTAATTATGTCAAGTTGGTGTAACATGTTCTTCCTTTTGGAGTAATTTTAACTAATAATTTTTGATTTAATGGAACTATTTTGTGTATAAGTAAGCATAATTTAAAAACATTACTTAAGTACAACTTAATAGAATTAAGTAATTTCATACTAAGAATGATAAAGTCCTGTTATTTCTATTGTTTCAAATAGGGATGATTTAAAAATAAACCTAATTTATATAGCACATGCTAAAATACAATCAAATCTCACAAAGTCGAGCATAACAAATAAATTGCAATCGTAGCCTATTAAAACAGTAACAATTTGAATGGGGCAAATGGTCTGAAATGCATTAGATATTAGTGGAAGACAAAATGTATTTATTTTTATTGTCATCAGTTTAATGTAGCCTATATATTTTTTAATTTTACTTGTTGAGCAACTGCAGGGATCATTTTAGCTCAAACTGACTTCCTACACTGCAAGTCCACGTTCTCTGTAGCTTCTAGGGACTCGTTTTAAAGTCTGAGCAGTGAGCACACTGTAAAATGTGCTTTTACTTGTTTGTTATTTTTGGATATTATTCTGTCAGTATAACAAAGTATTGAAGTTGTCATGATAACACACAATTACTAGTTAGCAACATATCAACAACAAATAAAAGGTTAACCTGGAAATTCACATTCAACTGAATTAGTAGTGTAAGTCAACTTGATTAAGGAAGTAGTCATCACGTGTTTGCGAACTTTATCAAAGTGCATTATGGGGATTGGCGGGCGAAGTTGACTTTCTTTCCGTCCTGGACCCTTGTCGGACCACACTGTTTTCAAGGTGAGTGAAATCATAAGTGTTTATATATATATATATAGTTTATATAAGTTGATATATGTAATGTGTGAAGTTAAATTCTGTTACAATCAGCCAGTTGCCAAACCTCGAAAACATAAAACAATTTAATTTAAATAATTTTCCAGACTTTGCTTTGCGAGCGACATTACTAACGTTACGTCTGTTCCACACACTGAGACTTTAGTCTTCTCTGCCTGTTTGAACTCAGAGATGCAAGTGGCGGCTAACGTGCATGCTAACGTGCTCTAGCTAACGAACGTAGGTTAGCGCTGGCTAACGTTACTTGACAGTGGGTCTCGGAACCAGCTGAGGAGCACGGGGGACCGTATTCCACTAGCTTGTTCAACTGAGAAAAGGGCGGCTAACGAACGTACCGAAGCTAACATAACTTAACGGTGCATCTCGGACTTGAAACCGCGGTCTTCTTTTCAGTCAAACAAGCTAGTTAAGTCAAAAACCGAAAACCTTCTCGGTTGGTCCAGGAGTAGCGTCCGGTGTTTCTGCATCAAGCTTGCCGTGACTCGCATCTCTGGCATTTCTTTTGTTTTTTTGCACGTCATTCTGTTTTGTGTAAACCTGGAATTCCTTCACAGTTGCAGATAAAGATTAGGCTACACTATTGTTACACGCCACCAAACTTCAGACAACAGGTTTTGTCAAGCTAAGTAAGTTATTGAAGACATGTATACCGTGGCAAATAAAAAAACACGTTATTGTTAGACCCTGCATAGTAAATCCTAAATGGCTACTAATTTACGGTGGTGTTATTGAGACTTGCATGTAAGCTGCATAAATCAAATGTTCAGATATGCTACCAACACTCTTTGAATGCTTTTACTTGTTCAGTTTCAGATCAGTTTATGCCTTTGCATTTCTCGGTTCCAGTTTCAAGAAGTTAATACAGAGGAAGATAACTGGAGATGTGATAAAGATACCAGGTAATCCAATGAATGCGAATTATCCTTATTCTATCCCCCCCCCCTCTAAATACCAATAACTTAAAAAATGTCTATTTCTCTCAAAAAATGTTTTTGTGTGGTAACCCTAAATCAGACGCACTCCCACATACACATCATCGTTTATTCTACTTGCCCGTTTGATCAAAATAAAACTTGTTGCCGTATTCAAGTCAACAATTCATGAATGTGTTCTGTTCATAAATACCTAATTGATATTTAACCTTTGGCACTGCACAGATCATATTTGACTTTGTATTTGCTTGCAAAAAAGAAAGATGATTGGTCTAAAAATGAGTCCAAAATGTCATTCAAGATTTGTCTAGACATGTTAACTAATAGTGTACTTATGTTATTTTCCATCTATAGACGTTATATAAAACAAATTGAAAACATGTAATTTTAAAGCAGTGTTAGCTGTAGTCCGCGATCATGTTTTGGTAAACTACTAGTAACTAACTTGTAGTTATATTAAGTATAAGCAATTCTGTTTTAAAAGTTTTAAATGGTGGTCTTAACTTTGTCATTTTTTTCTTTGCCTTTTTAGGTTGCTGGTTCCAAAATGATCTGGAAGTGTAAGTTGTGCGCAGCTTCTTTCACCTCCAGAATACAGTTATTTAGACACTATAGGCTGCAGCACAGCCACTATTCCAGAATCAGCCCTCTTCCATGCCTCTACACTGATTGCATTTGCACATTTCAGACACTTAATGCACTGAGTACTCATTTGTCAAGATATCATACAGCACAACCTAGCAGTTGTACAGAGCAGAGTCTGGGGCCTGTGTTATTTAAATGCCCTTTATGCACATTTCAGCAATCCTTTTCTAATTCAGCTGTTTTCAGTCATCTCAGAAAGCATTTGAAAAATCATGAAACAGTGACGTGCCCATATAAGGATTGTAGCTATAGCACAAATGTGTACTCCTCGTTCAATTCTCATAAAAGTAGAGAACACCAAGCAGGTCTTGCATCTGACTTTCAAAATGATATTGTCAGTGAGGATCCCCATAATCTTCAAGCCAGTGTTTCTGAGGAAACTAGTGATTTGCATGAAGAATGCCCAGGCCAAAGCAGAGAAGTGGGGAATGGTGATCAGTGTGACACTGGCAGTCTAAGAAATCAACTTAAAAAAAACGTATCTTCCTTATTCCTAAAGATGCAGGCTATCCTCCATGTCTCAAACACAGCTACTCAGGAAATAGTAGACCACTTGAATCAGATCTTCTCCTTATCTGAGCCGTTGATCAAAGAGGCAGTTAATGACATACTGCAAAGAAATGGTCACAGTATTGCGGAACTTACATTGAGTGAAGTTGTTGCCGCTGTCATGGACTGCAATGTTCTCTCTACATCAACCTCTAAAGGTGCCGAGTTGAGTTCATCCAAGCGCAGAAAAACCTTTATTGAGCACAACTATCCTTATGTAATGCCAATGGAGTATCAGTTAAAGCAACTTGGACATACCATCATGTATGTTCCTATCCTTTCAATGATTCAAGAGTTGTTTAAGAACACAGACATTCTTAACAAGATTACTGAAACAAATACTGCATCTGGTCAATATGTATCATGCTCCAATGGCTCTCATTTCCTTGAAAATGAGTTGCTGTCAACAGGGGATCTCATCCTACCACTCCAGCTATATACTGATGATCTGGAAATTTGCAATCCGCTTGGCACATCACGCAAAATTCACAAATTTTGCGCTGTATATTGGGTCCTCGCTAATGTGCCACCAAAATACAGATCAGCATTACATGCTATACAGCTAGCAATACTGGTAAAAGTGACAGACCTCCGTAAGTATGGATATGCAGCTGTACTTGCTCCATTGCTGCGTGATCTTCATACTCTGGAAAAAGACGGTGTCTTCATCGAAAGAGTTGGTCAAAATGTCAGAGGCACTGTCTTTTGTGTTTCTGCTGACAATTTGGCTGCTCATGAATTAGGTGGCTTTGTAGAGTCATTTAGAGCAGGCCATGTTTGCAGATTCTGTATGGGCTCAGTTGAACAGTTTCAAGTAACTGAAGTCAGAGAGAGAAAGTTTCCTCAGAGAACCAAATCCAGCCATGACCTACATGTGCAAACTGTTCAAGAAAGTGACACTTTGCGCATCCACTTTGGTGTTAAAGGTGGCTGTGTCTTGCGTGAGTCCCTGAATTACTTCCATACTATCACAGGGTTTCCTTCTGATATACTCCATGATCTTCTGGAAGGTATCGTTCCCATGGAGCTTTCTCTTTGTGTTAAAGAGATGATCCGTCTGAATACTTCACTTTGGAGTATTTGAACAACAAGATTACATCATTCCCATATCAACACATTGATAAAGTGGATAGACCTCAGCCACTTCCCAAAATGTTTCTTTCTCGAGGAACGATTGGAGGTAATGGACATGAAAATGCCACTCTGCTCCGAATTCTTCCATTGCTTGTTGGCAGTGTTGTACCAGAGGGTGACGAGGCATGGGCAGTTTTGATGGAGTTGAAAGAGGTGGTAGAGTTAGCATTGTGTCCATCTTTTACTGATGAAACCTTAGACTATTTTGTGTGCAAAATCAGTGATCATAGACAGGCACTGCTAGAGATTTTCCCTGAGGTTAGGCTCCGTCCTAAACATCATTATGTGGAGCATTATCCCGCTCTAATCAAGTGCTTTGGTCCCCTGCTGCACGTTTGGACCATGTGGTTTGAGGCCAAGCATCGCTTTTTCAAAAGAGTGGTGCATGACGCTCAAAACTTCAAAAATATTTTGAAGACAATGGCAATCAGACACCAACACATGATGGCTTATCATCTTTCTGCACCATCATTTTTCAAGCCAAGAACTCAGGCATCCAGGATTGACTCTGTTCTGGTTTCAGCTCTACCAGAGGTTGCTCAAGTACACATTAGAGAACAAACAACTAGTGACACAATCTACAAGACATCAAATGTGACCATCGATGGCACAGACTATGTCTGTGGAATGTTTCTGTCTGTAGGAGTCAGCGGTGGACTGTCTAAATTTAGCAAAATAGAACAGATCTTCCTTGTGAATCACAATGTATCTTTTCTGTGTTGTGATTATGACTCCTGGTATGTAGAACATATACGGTCCTATGAGCTGTCAACTGCAGACACAAGCCTGTCGATCCACCTGCAGTCTGGTCTGAATGATACAGTCCCTCTCTCAGCATACAAGATAGACGGCTCGCTGCTGCGGACCCCCAAGCGGTTCATTCAAGTGAGACAGAACTGAGTTCAGGTAATAATGAATTTCTTTTATTTATCAGTTATTGTGTCTTTATTCACTCTCTGTTGAATTAAGCAATTTATAAGCTGTATATACTATCAGCGGTACTCTTAACAACCTGATTTTGTCTTTTCATTAGCACAATGGCGGCTGCATCCCCACAACCAATGATTCTACGTGTTGTTGAGCCAGACCAGGCTAGAAAATTAAAACTCAGCTCACGACCCGCCTCTGTTGATGCACTGATCAACATTATAAAAGAACAGCTGGAAATCAACTTTGACTTCGATTTGCTTTATGAAGATCCAGACTTTGAAGGGAAACTTACTTCCCTTGCAGACATTGAGGAATTGCCACAAAAAGCTGTTGTGCACATCTCACTTTCACAAGACTCCAGCTCTATTGCATCTACTGTTCAACTTTCAGATGTGTCATCTCCTGAGCGTCTCAGCAGGTGGCCTCCAGGTCCTTTTCCTGTTCCCATATTTGCATTTGATGTTGAACTGAAACTTAGAGACGGAAATGCGGAATATGAGAAGAACAACACACACCTTAAATTGACAAGAGACCTAAAGCACGACATTTTAGAAAAGCTGTCATCGGCTATATATGGTTTTAAGGCTTACCCGAGTGATAAAGAGATTGCGAAGGCTGCTGAGGCTCTTGTAGCCAAACATCCCTGCTTGAAGGAAGCAGGATCTGAGACTGGATGGAATGGATGGAAAAACAGCATCAAGTTTAAGATGGGCAATTACAGGAACAAGATGAGACGGGCTGGATGTCAGGAGGTAACTGTTAATGCTGGAAAAAGAAGTAGAAGTAATCCTGAAAACGAATCTTCACATTCCAACATTAAAAGACCCAAGCGAGCAGAAGTCAACTTCCTACCCAACTTTCCCCAAGGAAAGGATCCTTCAAGCCTTGAGCAGTTGAGGCAGACAAATGTTGAAGAAGTCAAGAAGACTGAGAAGAGCCTGCCCCTCATTAGAAAGATGATGGAGACCACATTTCCCCTACGCCGACAGACCATAGTGATGTCCTGCCCACCAGTGAACGAGCTCATGGACCTCTGGCCTGCTCTCAAAATAGAGTCTGAGTTAATATGGATCAGCTCTCTCTTTTTAAGTGAAAATGATTGTGATTCTTACTCATTTGGCCCCTATTTTCTGCTTTGTGTGCTAGATTCTACAAATTGAACAGTTTTTTAAATAAGTGTTGTTGCTGTATTCTCATCCTACTGTTATTTCAATGTAGTTGTATGCAGAGTTCCAGCGGATTACGAATCAGAACCTGCCCAACACATTCTATGCTGAGCTTGACCGCCATCTTCCTCGACTGATGACCTTATTCAGACAGAAGGCATCAAAAACTGGGAAGACAGCAGATGCTCTGGTTGAAATTTTAAAAATCCACGATGAACAGGTAAATGGATTATTATACACTTCATAGGTTGAACCGGTGGAACTTCAAACAGGTTCAATGACTCAAATGAGCTTTGTGAATTTTGCAAGTAGTCCACTTTGTGTTTGTCATTTGTCTGATTGCATTAAAGATGTGAATATGTTATTTGTGGACATATGTTCTGATTGGACTGTTTAAAATCAGCTTTGTTCAGTAAACTCTTCAGTATGTACAATTCTGTTTTTTATCTGATTAGGAAATCCATGACATCCACACCAAGCGCACTACTGTTCTCCATGCCCTTCCTGTGTATCTGTGCGAGGATGTTTCTGGATTTTTCAGAACCTGCACAGTGAGTCTCCTTAAATCACTAACAGATTATACTGTGTGTTATGTAAACAGTTCATCAAAAATACTAATATCTTTTAGGACTTACCTTTGTTTAGTCTACCCATACAGTTTGTGTATGGTCTGTTTTCTTTCTCCTCACTACAAAGGAACTGTATTGGCAAGTGATAAGATGTTCAGTAAAACATTTTCCTGTAAATGTCCTTTAGCTTGGTTTCAGTCTCTCACACCACTTAGATTCTCTGGTAATTTGGCTGATTCGTGTGTGCAGAACATGGCTCTTGTGTTGTTCACCTCTTACAATGAGACCCAGGTCTCCCTTGTAAAAGGGGTATTGGTTGTCAATGGGTCTTGGTTAAAGAAAGATAAATTATATGTAATCTGTTCTGTTCCATGTGTTAGTTTGTGATTAGTATCTCTTTTTCATTCATTCAGGACGAGTCTGATGAGCCAGAGCTTGATGGTGTTGCAGTGGGCCTCCTTACTGTCATCAGTGACCATGACACAAGTCCAGTTCACTACCACCCTGTGAGAGTCTCTGTCATCATTGAAAGAGATGCCATGGTCAGCCTCCCCAGACTTGGCGATGCCTTCCTGGTAATCTTTGGACTGATCTATGCACTACACCTCAGCTACCCCAAAGCACTGACCAACACTTTTGAATTCACTCAAAAGATTTTACTTGGTCTAGAAAGTGGTAAACTGTCACCCAAGTTGCAGACCCTCAAGAATGACTTGATGATGTAGAAACTCATCTGAAAGAAGGCTGCAGGGAAAGCATTATCAAAGTTTAAGTGAAAATGTTCATCCAAATTGCTGCCCTTATGCCGCGTTCACACCAAACGTGACGCAAATTATTCACGCGACCAGATTACATGCAAAGTCAATGCACAGACGCGACGGGTCGCGAAGATGCGATTTTTCAGCCGGGAGGCATCGCGATAGACGCTTTGTGGCGGTGCGAACAGAGCGTTGGACGCGGCGCGAATTTGCGCGAGTTGAAATTTCCCAACTCCGGCTACAAAATCGCCTGAGTCATAGTTGCGTCAGCCAATCAGCGTTGAGAAGCTCCGCCCGTCATCACCGCTGTCGCTGAATCAAACTTCTGCCGGTCCCCCTGAAGTAGCGCTGATAGCAGCCGTCATTCAGACGCTGTTGTGGGACTACGGATGAACCCAGACACGATGGAGTTTGATGTTCCCACGTATGTGGAATTTACACAACAAGTATAAAGCAGTAGTGGTTATTTCCAGGGTGGATGGCGGAAACGGTAACGTAACGATAAACCAGATGGAGTTCCTTGAGGAGTCTGTGAAATTCACGAGCTGTGTGCGGCTACGGATGGTGTTATGAACCCAAACAGGAGGGCGTTTGATGTTCCCACGTTTTTGTGACTTCCACAACAAGTATAACTAGTGGTTATTCTTCTCACCTCTCCTCATTATTTAATCTCACTCTTCTCCTCACCTCATTATTTAATCTCACTCTCCTCACCTCCTCATTATTTAATCTCACTCTTCTCCTCATTATTTAATCTCATTCTCCTCACCTCTCCTCATTATTTAATCTCACTCTTCTCCTCACCTCTCCTCATTATTTAATCTCACTCTCCTCACCTCTCCTCATTATTTAATCTCACTCTTCTCACCTCTCCTCATTATTTAATCTCACTCTTCTCCTCATTGATTAATCTCATTCTCCTCACCTCTCCTCATTATTTAATCTCATTCTCCTCACCTCTCCTCATTATTTAATCTCACTCTCTTCTCTCTCTTCTCCTCTCTCCGTTTCCGGTTGTGTGAGTGAGCGTGGCGCAAAGTTTGAGTGGATGTTCACTGCTTCGGGGCTCTTGTCTGTTCTTCCGTCTTCGCGCATGATCAGGTGAGATACAGAGCAGGTATTAGTGTGTTTTGGGGGGTTGTGTGGGAGGATGGCGTCCTCTGAGACGTCACGCCCGACCCTCCGGCAGGGAGCCCGGGTAGTTCCGCCGGACAGCAGCGTGTCGGTGGAGGAGGTGCTGTCGGGGAGCAGGTCGGACACGACAACCTTTCCTTCGCCTCGAGGATGAACAAGGCGGTGGTCGTGTTCGTGAAGAGCGAGGCTGGTGTCCACAAGCTGGTGGAAAGTGGCGTGTTTATCAGGGACAGCTATGTGCAGGTGTCCCCGCTCTCAGCTCCACCACGCGGGTCACCGTCTCCGGTGTTCCGCCGTTTATACCGAACGAGCTGCTAGAAGTTCAACTGCGCAGGTTTGGAAAGTTCGCTAGCGGACTTAAAATGATCAGTTTGGGCTGTAAGGACCGCAAACTAAGGCCTTCATGTTCCTGGACTCGCCGACTCAGACCCTGGAGGTGTCGTTCCGGGTGAAACACGGGGACGGGTCGTACACGGTGTACGCGAGCTCGGGGCAGATTAGATGTTTTGAGTGTGGAGACGTGGGTCACAAACGCTTCACGTGTCCGCATAAGGAGCAGCAAAGTGCGGAAGCCCTGGCCGTGGACGCGGCTGACTGGTCAGAGGACACTCCTCAGCCCTGAAGATGAGGATTCCCTGGTGGAGTACTGCTTGTACTCTGCAGGTTATGGGTTTCCACTGACGATGCCTCCGGTCCTGGCCCACGCTCTGGCCATTTATAATCACCGCCATCAAGCCTCACCCAGGACCGTGCTTGCCCTTCATCCCAACATCCCCTTTCCCCAGCCTGCCTGCTGAGGAACACTGCCACCTTCTCCCGTCTCCTGGTAAGCGCACACTTATTTTGCATTTGGATTCACACAGAAATCTGAATGCAATATGTATTTTAGTATTGTTATAATAAAATATGATTCTTATTTTAGAGCCTTCCACATCGGCAGCGGGATGTGACCAAAGGCCTTCCTCTCCCTCTCACTGTAAATGCTTTATGTAACCTGAAAAAAAACATGATGGTGACATTAGTCATGATGAAGACTAAACAAAACACGGTTATGCTTTTTCTGTTATTCATACAGCGTTCCAACCTGCAGAGACCAGACCATCATCATCCAGCTCCTCGTCTGCTGGACCCACGACATCCACCGGTAGTCTACTTAATGTTAACTTTCTTTGTATGCCAACCCATGAAAATCTGATCATTTTCTTTAATTAAAAGTAGATTTTTTTTTTTTTATTCTGTGAATAGGTCACACTCCTGAAGACATGGACACCGTTTGGGAGTGTGGCCGGTGCAAGGAACCCGACCCTCCCGAGAGCTCCGAGGGACTGGTGTCGTGGGTCCAGGGTGACCGCTGCCACACTTGGTATCACACCACGTGTGGGCTGGGACGAGGAGCTGGATGAGGAAGATTATTTTGAATGGTATTTGTGTCCAGATTGATTTTGTTTTTGTCTCTTGTATTTAAATACATATTTGTCATTTTTATTTTGCTTTAACAATGTAGCTTTTCAATCATGAATGCTTGTGTGTGTTTTTAGTTGTAATAACTCTTACTCTGCACTGTGTGTTATGATAGTAATTGTTATATACAAGATGTGTGTAGCGGCGTTCCGTTGGCGTGGTTCTTGTTAAGCCGCTAAAGAGCTGCAGACACATTGAGTTCCTTCCTTACGCGAATAACATGAGATCGTATCCTTCTTTTTGTCTTTATTTGATGTAGCAAAGAAAATACGTTACTACATACACAAAATAAATAAACTCTCCCTTATGATCATACGATATGTTACGGTAGAACAACTATGTGCCTAATGCAGCTCATTGCTTTGCACCGGCTGCTGTCATGACGCCATTAAATCTCCGTCCCGGGAGCACCTGTCATTAACATACATTATTCCGTAATTCAGAAAGTAAATTATAAACTTTCCTGAAATTCTGATCTACCAAATAATACACTACAATAATATGATAATGTAGGATATTGTATATCTGAAATCATTCACACACGTTGTTCTCACTGTATACTACCGTGGTTTATTGTGTCTGTTTTATACTGTTGTTCAGTTGGTGCACAGTCTACTGGAATCAGAGCAATGTCAAATGTAGGAAATAAGTAATAATCATCAACCGAGTAATTTAAAACAGCTTAGAATAAAGACACAACACAGTGGTGAAAAAATACATCTTTTTTTTTTTGTGGTCATAATATGTATCTATGGATTATTATTGCAGAAAAATGTAGTGGAGTAAGTGGTTTATACTGCAAAGAAGAATACAAATGAAATACTCAAGTTTAAGAGCCTATAGTGCTCTACTTTGTCCATTTGTATTTTTAGATCTTCCCAATTCATTTGACAAATCTCCACTTTCATTCCTTTCTATATTCTGATGGTTTTTGCCATTTATTATTCAAAGCCTGATGTATAAAATGTTATTAAAAACATGGTGGAAATGGATGTGTCTATGGTTATGGTCATTAATGCTCATTTGTTTTCTCATATTCCCAAAGTCAAAGAACAGATAAGTGAAATCTCTTTTGACAAGTGGTAAGCAAAAGGTTTTCTCAGTTTCATTCATTAATAAAGGAAACCGTCTCTGACCTGATTGAAGTATCGGTGCAGGAGGCAGCTGGCGAGGGAGGAGGCTCCTTTGACCAGCTTGTAGAAGCTTGTGCTTCCATGGACTGACCGGAGGACGTCACCGTCGGTGAGTTTCAGCAGCACGTTGTACTGGCGAAGCTCTGCCTCCAGGGGGCAGCAGACTGGACGCACGGCCAGGTCCTGGTACATTTCTTTAAGACTCCGGAGGCACGTTGTCATGTTCTCGTTGTTGATCTTGGCGTCAAAAGCAGACATGCGCTCATCGCAGAGGTAGTAGCGCAGTGCACGTGGAAGCGCGTGCACTTCTCAATCAGCGACACCGTGGGAGGGCAGCACAGGTGCTGCTGGGTGATGTCCTGGGACAATGTCAAAAAAAACTTAATTAAAGAAATACTTTGCCCCAAACTAAAAGAAACAAAACAACATATACTCCATGTCACAGCACAATCTATCCATCTAGGATATACTGTGGAAACCCTTAAGCAGACAGCCTCCGAGTCTTTCTCCACAGATGATGTATGCAATTGATCAGTGCTGAAAAGATTGATCAATTCATCAATAAGACAATCAACAGAAATACTGTTTTTGATAAGCTATTCACAAGCATGGACACTTGCTGGTTCCCTCTTCTTTGTGTCAGTGTGCTGCTTCTCTGCATTATATAATAATTATAAAGTGTTATTTAGGTTCTGGACTATCGCTCAGACAAAGTAAACTTCCTAAAGAAGTCAGCTCGAGAAAATTGGGATGATTTATAGACCTATGGATAAAAGAAATGTATACAAGTTATCTGTGGAACCAAAACAAAGTGCTTGTGTAACAGAGCATCACGAAACTGGTGAGGAACCAATTAAGTTGTGTAAGATCCAGAAGACTGACCCTGGCCCTAAAGGGAACATATATGGATTTTGCATTAATTAAGGTACTCAGACCGTAATGTTAACATACATGGATTTTGCATTAATTAAGGTACTCAGACGTTAATGTTATTTTCTTTGGTGGTTTTACTCCAGTAGCTTTCAACACAAGTGATAAGAAACCCAAACGGTGGTGGGACGAGCGTACCTGCAGGTGGTTGGAGGGTCTGAGCAGCACACGGGTCACCAGGTCGCTGTGTCCCCGCAGGTCGTGCACGCTGCAATCAAGCCAGGGCCTAGGTTTGGCCTCAGCAATGGAAAGTTCTGCTAAAATGCCAATATACAGTAACAGTATATTCTATATCCAAAATATATATATAAACAACGTTTAAGTTGTGTAGTGAAAAAAGACGAAATATTTTTTCCAATTACTAAAACCATTTAAGCAGAAGGCTGGGACATTTGTTGATGGTGTATGCTTTAACACACTCAAAACAAAGTACCTTTTTCAATTGAAGACCTCACCTGAAGCCCTGATGGTCCATCTGCTGCTTCCTCAACCTGCACTGGATTTCTGAGTTTCTGAGTTTCCTGAATGCATCTCAAAGGATGCAGGTTTCCACTGTGTGGTAGTTAGCCTGCTAACGTTACTAGCTAACCCTAACAACGACCCGGGCTCCTTGATAGCTACTTACCCTCTGGCTGGTGAACAAACTGGATATCTCTTTTCTTTTGTGGTGTCATTTTCCTATCTACAAAGCACAGGAGGGTCAACAATATCAATGCTGAGACCAAACGAAATACTAATATGAGGCTTTATTAACTCCTGTCGTATTTAGTATCTTACCGTGACTCCTGCCAGCTCTCTTTCTGTCAGTCACGATTCACGGAGTGTTTCTGACTCTTCAGCCAATTAAATGACAGCGTCTTGTCTCTCGGGCTCGAGGGCGCATTGGAAAAACATAACATAACTCTTAATCTGCAAAGTAGTTATCCGTCAAATTAATGAAGGAGTTTAGTCGGAAGACCATGCACTTGCAAGCCCGTCATTTATGTATCATACATCTGCCAATCATCAACAAGAAGTAGATGTGCAACAACGCAAAGCACATAATAACGCTCCATATGCTGCGTGATTAATTACAACGAGAGCATTATTGTAATCTACAATATTGCACGATAATAAAGTATATTTCATTTACCATCAGTTTGGCTTTACAGCTCATAGCTTTACTGAATAGCATCAGATCACCGATAAATAAAATAATAATAACTCTAGTATGAATCAAATACAAATATATATTTGACAAATGTGGGGAAATAATTAATACATCTCGCTTTCTGTATTGCTCAATCGCACGCAAGCACGTGCGTCAATGCCATGGAAACCGGACCGAGGTATTTAAGGTCCGCTGACGTTCTGATTCGTCCCTTTGCACTTTGGACTTTGACATGAGCTGAACCCTCCTGAGAACCCAAAACTGTGAAGGAAAACTCTTTGAGTTTTGAACTGCTTGACACTTTTTGCTGGAAACGAAACTTGTTGGCGAACAAACCTACTAGATCACGACCACCGAGAGCATCAGAGACCCTGAGAAAGGCCTTCCGACGACTCCAGACCGAGAACCAGCCCCTGCTGAAGGGACCGGGCTGTGAGTTAGACCATTACTGTGCAGGTAAGGCCATTTTAATGTTTAATTTATCATTTTTATTATTAATGTATCCCCTTAAATCCTTAAAAGTGTTCTCAGTTTAGAAATTAGTGAAACTTTTTGAGTTTTAAGGTTAAGAATTCACAGAACGACGTCAGGCAATTTGGGGGAAAAAGATATTTTGTGAAAAGTGACACTCAGTCGATGATTTCTCCTGTCAAATTATTTCTGAGCCGCAGAATGTCTTTAAAATTTCGGGAGATGTGCGGAATGTGTTAATAATTAGTGTAGAGGTTCCACAACCCTGTTATTTTGGTTTGAAGGCATCAAAACGTCGAAGTTTAATATTGAAATTCCAGAAAAAAGATGGCGCCTGAACCATATTTATAGAATTCTAAAATCAAATATGTAAAATGCATAAATTGCGCACCATGGAAACCATATGGAACGTTCGGATCGAATCCAGCGGTCACCTGACCTGCACGTGACCCTGAGTTGCTTTGTTTTGACTGTTGAAACGTGACTTATTGTACAAGCATGTGCTCCTTTTACTTTATCATATTAAAGGAGTGATTTATTTAACATGTAACATTGAAATGCACTTTGCTCGTTGTTGCGGTGCTTTGTTTTCAAAGCGATCTGTTATGGGAGTGCATGTGCGCGTGCTGCCTCCAGCATCTCCTCCACGCGCTCTGAGATGCACCTCATAAACTGGAGAATGATGAGTTATGAACGAAAGAGGTTACTGTGGTCATGTTGGATTAATATCGCCATGTTTCACTGTGCGTCATGACGCACGTGGTTTATGTATATTAAACACGTTCACGCCGTTTATTGCGCACCATTGATCGTTTTTTTCACAATTACCGAAGTCCTGACACTTGTTCGGTCCAGAATAAATGTCTCTGAGAGCTCACGAGAGCTCAACTGTCGGTTAATTGACCACAAAGAAAGCCGTGAAAGGCTCCTGGTCTCCGCATCCAAACTTTATGAATCCCCAGGTCCTCATGTGCAACTAATTAATTAATTATGAACGACATATAATAATAATAATAATAATAATAATAATAATAACAACTTTATTTATATAGCACCTTTAAAAACAGGGTTTACAAAGTGCTCTACATAGAAACAAGGCAAAACATAACGTCAATACAAGTAAACATTTCAGAAAATACATGAGGCAAAGGAGACAATGCCATATAGGCCATGAACACAATAGAGGAATAGAAAAATACAAATACAAATACAAAATAAAGCAGAACAGACAAATTAAAATAGGGGAAACAAAGAACTGATTCTGCAAGCCTTATCAAATAGTAATACTGCTGACATCAATAACGATAATTATTATTATTATTATTATTGCCATTGGAATAAATCTATATTATGTAGTCAAAATTTCCATCTTTGTGAAAACGATTTTTTCAATATTAACAAAATCTATTAACAACCATGTTTCTCATTAAGTGTCACATGGAAGCATCATGACTTTATTCTGATTACCTCATCTTAAACTAACAGAGGCCGAAGTGCACTATGTTTGATATCACTGTTAAATGTTTAAAGGCACAGCCTCTTATAGTCGTTAGTTTAAGGATATGCTGTATATTATTATTATATTTTATTAATTATAATAATAATATATTATTGCTCAATGTAATCCAGAAATATTTATTGTTATGATAAATCCTTATGGTTTTAACCGTTCCCTCTTAGCTGGTGTGAACTATCATGGAGCGGCCTGCAAGAGACCCCATCAGGATCGCCTTAGACGACGAAGGTAATCAAGGTGAGGCTGGGATTGCATTTATGGGTCACATGCCTGTGGGTGGGGGTCGCGGTGGGTTGCGTCCCCAGGTCCTATTTGATGACTACGAGGGAGAGGACGGCCACTGGGACAGCGAGGGAGAGTCGGACAGCGAGAGGGACTCGGACAACGAGGGATACTGGGACCCCGAGGACGAGGAGGATTCCGGATACGACTCCATGTCCGAGGGAGAAGAGGAGGAAGTGGACGAGGAGTACGAAGATGACCCTCCCCGCCATCCTCCCATCCCACCCTTTGGCGAGGCGCCCCCATTCTTCCAGAGGCCAGAAGAGTCTGCACCCTCCACGTCAGGCCTCGGATCCGCCGCCAAGAGGGCCAGAGAAGAGGACTACGGGGACTCTGCACCCTCCACGTCAGGCCTCGGATCCTCCACCAAGAGGGCCAGAGAAGAGGACGAGGACCGTGCAACCTTCAGAAGATACTGGCAGTGGGATGAGGACAGCGACTCGGATTGAGACCGGCAGCCTGTTCGCTCCAGGATTTTAAACCTCTATGTCTGGCAGGACTGATAAAGCGCCAGACAGCCTTCCCTCGCGTCTGGCGGGGTTGGCAATAGGTTTCATCCTGTAGCGGAGGTTTTGGTGCGGAACATCCTGAAGAAGCTCCGCCCCCAGATGTGTACTTTGGAGTCCCAGAGACGGGAGGACGCAGTACGGTCATTCATTTCTGCGGTTCTTCACTGTGAAGTATTTTTACCATCAAACCACCAAATCGTCGGAGCACATTTTTAAGGAGGCTTAATCTTGACAAACCGACCACAGATTTGATGTCTAAACAACTAACTTCAGACAAGTACAGACAAGAACACATTTTGAGAAACAACCATGGTCTGCACCCTCCACGTCAGGCCTTGGATCCTCCACAAACAGAACACACTGGCAGTGGGATGAGGACAGCGACTCGGATTGAGACCGACAGCCTGTTTGCTGCAGGATTTTAAACCTTTATGTCTGGCAGGACTGATAAAGCGCCAGACAGCCTTCCCTCGCGTCTGGCGGGGTTGGTAATAGGTTTCATCCTGTAGCAGAGGTTTTAGTCGGGAACATCCTGAAGAAGCTCCGCCCCCAGATGTGTACTTTGGAGATCCAGGGACCGGAGGACGCAGTACGGTCATTCTGCAATTAGAACTGCAGCTTACTTGATGACATCATCACCTCATCTTCTTGCTAATGAGTTTACTCCAGTTCTTCACTGTGAAGTATTTTTACCATCAAACCACCAAATCGTCGGAGCACATTTTTAAGGAGGCTTAAACTTGACAAACCGACCACAGATTTGATGTCTCAACAACTAATTTCTCACCTAAAAATATCCAGAGTAGTATTTCAAAAAGTCAACTTTCAGTTGTTTGTTGTTTTCTCCACATTTGTTCTCTGTTGCTGGTGCGACATGCATTCTGGGATATTTGGCTGTCCCAAGTACGGACATTTCATTTTCGATGCATCCCCGGAAAAGTGGGCAGAGCAAGTCACATCCGGGTATTTGGACCGTGGTTGGCTAGACGGAGACTTTGAATTGGAACAACTTGACAGACTCGAGATGTTTCACAAGTTCACAAGTACAGACAAGAACACATTTTAAGAAACGACCATGATCTCCACCCTCCACTTCAGGCCGGGGGTCCTACACCAAGAGGACCAGAGAAGAGGCCTACAAGGAGTCTCCACCCTCCACGTCAGGCCTCAGCTCTCCTCAAAGAAGAGGAGGGAGGTCCAGAGGTTTCTCAATACCAAGCACACCGAGTTTGGACTTGTGTACTTTGGAGTTTGGACTTGAGAGTCCAGACTCCCAGGGACGGGATTCATTCTGCAATTAGAACAGCAGCTCACTTGATGACATCATATTAGTATTTTTACCATCAAACCACCAAATCGTCGGAGCACATTTTTAAGGAGGCTTAATCTTGACAAACCGACCACAGATTTGATGTCTAAACAACTAACTTCAGACAAGTACAGACAAGAACACATTTTGAGAAACAACCATGGTCTGCACCCTCCACGTCAGGCCTTGGATCCTCCACAAACAGAACACACTGGCAGTGGGATGAGGACAGCGACTCGGATTGAGACCGACAGCCTGTTTGCTGCAGGATTTTAAACCTTTATGTCTGGCAGGACTGATAAAGCGCCAGACAGCCTTCCCTCGCGTCTGGCGGGGTTGGCAATAGGTTTCATCCTGTAGCAGAGGTTTTAGTCGGGAACATCCTGAAGAAGCTCCGCCCCCAGATGTGTACTTTGGAGATCCAGGGACCGGAGGACGCAGTACGGTCATTCTGCAATTAGAACTGCAGCTTACTTGATGACATCATCACCTCATCTTCTTGCTAATGAGTTTACTCCAGTTCTTCACTGTGAAGTATTTTTACCATCAAACCACCAAATCGTCGGAGCACATTTTTAAGGAGGCTTAAACTTGACAAACCGACCACAGATTTGATGTCTCAACAACTAATTTCTCACCTAAAAATATCCAGAGTAGTATTTCAAAAAGTCAACTTTCAGTTGTTTGTTGTCTTCTCCACATTTGTTCTCTGTTGCTGGTGCGACATGCATTCTGGGATATTTGGCTGTCCCAAGTACGGACATTTCATTTTCGATGCATCCCCGGAAAAGTGGGCAGAGCAAGTCACATCCGGGTATTTGGACCGTGGTTGGCTAGACGGAGACTTTGAATTGGAACAACTTGACAGACTCGAGATGTTTCACAAGTTCACAAGTACAGACAAGAACACATTTTAAGAAACGACCATGATCTCCACCCTCCACTTCAGGCCGGGGGTCCTACACCAAGAGGAACAGAGAAGAGGCCTACAAGGAGTCTCCACCCTCCACGTCAGGCCTCAGCTCTCCTCAAAGAAGAGGAGGGAGGTCCAGAGGTTTCTCAATACCAAGCACACCGAGTTTGGACTTGTGTACTTTGGAGTTTGGACTTGAGAGTCCAGACTCCCAGGGACGGGATTCATTCTGCAATTAGAACAGCAGCTCACTTGATGACATCATATTAGTATTTTTACCATCAAACCACCAAATCGTCGGAGCACATTTTTAAGGAGGCTTAATCTTGACAAACCGACCACAGATTTGATGTCTAAACAACTAACTTCAGACAAGTACAGACAAGAACACATTTTGAGAAACAACCATGGTCTGCACCCTCCACGTCAGGCCTTGGATCCTCCACAAACAGAACACACTGGCAGTGGGATGAGGACAGCGACTCGGATTGAGACCGACAGCCTGTTTGCTGCAGGATTTTAAACCTTTATGTCTGGCAGGACTGATAAAGCGCCAGACAGCCTTCCCTCGCCGAGTCTGGCGGGGTTGGCAATAGGTTTCATCCTGTAGCAGAGGTTTTAGTCGGGAACATCCTGAAGAAGCTCCGCCCCCAGATGTGTACTTTGGAGATCCAGGGACCGGAGGACGCAGTACGGTCATTCTGCAATTAGAACTGCAGCTTACTTGATGACATCATCACCTCATCTTCTTGCTAATGAGTTTACTCCAGTTCTTCACTGTGAAGTATTTTTACCATCAAACCACCAAATCGTCGGAGCACATTTTTAAGGAGGCTTAAACTTGACAAACCGACCACAGATTTGATGTCTCAACAACTAACTTCTCACCTAAAAATATCCAGAGTAGTATTTCAAAAAGTCAACTTTCAGTTGTTTGTTGTCTTCTCCACATTTGTTCTCTGTTGCGACATGCATTCTGGGATATTTGTCTGTCCCAAGTACGGACATTTCATTTTCGATGCATCCCCGGTAAAGTGGGCAGAGCAAGTCACATCCGGGTATTTGGACCGTGGTTGGCTAGACTGGGACTTTGAATTGGAACAACTTGACAGACTCGAGATGTTTCACAAGTTCACAAGTACAGACAAGAACACATTTTGAGAAGCAACCATGGTCTGCACCCTCCACGTCAGGCCTTGGATCCTCCACAAACAGAACACACTGGCAGTGGGATGAGGACAGCGACTCGGATTGAGACCGACAGCCTGTTTGCTGCAGGATTTTAAACCTCTATGTCTGGCAGGACTGATAAAGCGCCAGACAGCCTTCCCTCGCGTCTGGCGGGGTTGGTAATAGGTTTCATCCTGTAGCTGAGGTTTTAGTCGGGAACATCCTGAAGAAGCTCCGCCCCCAGATGTGTACTTTGGAGATCCAGGGACCGGAGGACGCAGTACGGTCATTCTGCAATTAGAACAGCAGCTTACTTGATGACATCATCACCTCATCTTCTTGCTAATGAGTTTACTCCAGTTCTTCACTGTGAAGTATTTTTACCATTAAAACCACCAAATCGTTGGAGCTCATTTTTAAGGAGGCTTAATCTTGACAAACTGACCACAGATTTGATATCTCAACAACCAACTTCTCACCTAAAAATATCGGTAAGTAGTATTTCGAAATGTTCATCTTTCAGACTTTAGCTACGTCGCCTAGACTCACGAGCCCCCGTCTCAGCGCCGCCATGTTGGAGTTTTCCCCAGAGAAGGAGAGGGTCGTCTCCCTGTGGGTTGCGGGGGAGTAAAGATCTGACTGTCGTGGAAAGCTTATGCCAGGGTGCTGGAGAGAAGGCTCCGACCGTTTGTCGAACCTCAGATTCAAGAGGCGCGTATTCCGTCCCGGTCGTGAAACAGTGGACCAGCACTTTACCCCCGCAAGACTACTGGAGGGGTCCTGGGAGTTTGTCCAACCAGTCTACATGTGTTTTGTGGACTTGGAGAAGGCTTTCGTCTGGGTTCCTCTGGGGTTTTTGTGGGGGGGTGCTGCAGGATTATGGGGTGCCGGGTCATCAGGTCTCAGTACGACCGCAGTAGGAGCTGTGCTTGTATTCTCTGCATTAAATCAGATATGTTCCAGGTGTTCATTTTAGTCTCTCTGTTTTATTTTTATAGTTAGGTGAAGGTGGCTGAACCAGACAGGTGTGTGATAAAAACTACTAACGTTAAGAAAAGTCTCCAAGTCTCTTTTACTCAGGTATCGATGGCCGTGACACAAGAAGCAACATCCACGGTCTCCTTGACGACGGAGCAGATGAGAAGGACGGAGGACCACAGGACCAGATGGAGAGCGGCGGTCGCCTTTCTTTCAG
This sequence comes from Cyclopterus lumpus, assembly GCF_009769545.1. Lineage (NCBI taxonomy): Eukaryota > Metazoa > Chordata > Actinopteri > Perciformes > Cyclopteridae > Cyclopterus > Cyclopterus lumpus. Next base: position 22,681,191 of record NC_046986.1, on the reverse strand, counting down.
TGGGCTGAGTAAGTAATCCCTCTCCAAGACTACAGAAGTATCAGTCATACGATTCCATCATTGGAGGCCAGATTCAACACAACAATGTAAAGGCTGTAAACTTGAGTACAAAAGTATTCATCTCTTGTGTTTGTGTCTCCCAGGGAAGGACTCCTCTGGGCTTATGTCTCTCTCTTGGGGGAACTGAGGGTGGACGTTAACCAACCCGTTAACCCAGGACGACCCAGATCCACAGCAGACCTCTGAACCCCTCTCAGCACCCCAAAGAGTCTGAGACCCAGTGAGTACGGTCCTTGCTGCCCCTCCACCCCTACACCACCCGCCCCACCCGCCAGCCGAGAGGACGAGCAGGGTCCCGTCCCCACCAGCACAGAGGACGTAGTTTGTTTCCATCTGCTTCTTCTGTGCTGATGGGTTCAGGAAGCTCCTCACACACACAGGAAGCTGTCATCCGCTGTTTGCATCTGCTGACAAGAAAATCAAGGAGACTGACGGTTCAGACTGAGCAAGAAATAATCCTTCTAAAAGCTTTAATGCAAGCAGAGTTTTGGACTTGAGAGTCCAGACTCCCAGGGATGGGATTCATTCTGCAATTAGAACAGCAGCTCACTTGATGACATCATATTAGTATTTTTACCATCAAACCACCAAATCGTCGGAGCTCATTTTTAAGGAGGCTTAATCTTGACAAAACAACCACAGATTTGATGTCTAAACAACCAACTTCTCACCTAAAAAAATCCGTAAGTAGTATTTTGAATTGTTCATCTTTCAGACTTTAGCTACGTCGCCTGGACTCACGAGCCCCCGTCTCAGCGCCGCCATGTTGGAGTTTTCCCCAGAGAGGGAGAGGGTCGTCTCCCTGTGGGTTGCGGGGGAGTAAAGATCTGACTGTTGTTTGTGCTTATGCACCGAACAGCAGTTCAGAGTATCCGGCCATTTTGGAGTCGGTGGGAGGGGTCCGGGAAAGGGCGCCGCCTGCCGACCCCATAGTTCTCGACTGTGCTCAAACTATCGGGGTATCACACTACTCAGCCCTCCGTGGAAAGCTTATGCCAGGGTGCTGGAGAGAAGGCTCCGACCGTTTGTCGAACCTCAGATTCAAGAGGCGCGTATTCCGTCCCGGTCGTGAAACAGTGGACCAGCACTTTACCCCCGCAAGACTACTGGAGGGGTCCTGGGAGTTTGTCCAACCAGTCTACATGTGTTTTGTGGACTTGGAGAAGGCTTTCGTCTGGGTTCCTCTGGGGTTTTTGTGGGGGGGTGCTGCAGGATTATGGGGTGCCGGGTCATCAGGTCTCAGTACGACCGCAGTAGGAGCTGTGCTTGTATTCTCTGCATTAAATCAGATATGTTCCAGGTGTTCATTTTAGTCTCTCTGTTTTATTTTTATAGTTAGGTGAAGGTGGCTGAACCAGACAGGTGTGTGATAAAAACTACTAACGTTAAGAAAAGTCTCCAAGTCTCTTTTACTCAGGTATCGATGGCCGTGACACAAGAAGCAACATCCACGGTCTCCTTGACGACGGAGCAGATGAGAAGGACGGAGGACCACAGGACCAGATGGAGAGCGGCGGTCGCCTTTCTTTCAGTGGGCTGAGTAAGTAATCCCTCTCCAAGACTACAGAAGTATCAGTCATACGATTCCATCATTGGAGGCCAGATTCAACACAACAATGTAAAGGCTGTGTAGTTGAGTACAAAAGTATTAATCGCTTGTGTTTGTGTCTCCCAGGGAAGGACTCCTCTGGGCTTTTGTCTCTCTCTTGGGGGAACTGAGGGTGGACGTTAACCAACCCGTTAACCCAGGACGACCCAGATCCACAGCAGACCTCTGAACCCCTCTCAGCACCCCAGAGAGTCTGAGACCCAGTGAGTACGGTCCTTGCTGCCCCTCCACCCCGACACCACCAGCCAGCCGAGAGGACGAGGAGGGTCCCGTCCCCACCAGCACAGAGGACGTAGTTTGTTTCCATCTGCTTCTTCTGTGCTGAAGAAGCAGAACCATCTAAACCATCTACTGACAAGAAATCAAGGAGACTGACGGTTCAAGCTGAACGAGAAATAATCCTTCTAAAAGCTTTAAAGTATTTTATTTGTCACATAAAATACAGAATGTTCATGTACACTGCCTGTACAGTATTTATACAAAATAAAGAAATGTTTTGAAAATAACTACAAGGTACATTTGTGTTTTTACTTTGCAACAAACAGAGGTCCGGCTCAAAGAGTATTGCCAGGTACATACTGGCCTAAATAGATCAATGAAACATTTGAGATATCACAATATCAAAAGGAAATATTTTTTTATGAGATGACAAGGGCATCTCATAATTGTGAACCATCTTGGAACCATTAGAGGCGGTGGTGGAGAACAGGGTCCACCCGGTCGATCACTTTCAGTAAGAGACTGATTTTCATTTACCATCAGTTTGGCTTTACAGCTCATAGCTTTACTGAATAGCATCAGATCACCGATAAATAAAATAATAATAACTCTAGTATGAATCAAATACAAATATATATTTGACAAATGTGGGGAAATAATTAATACTTCTCTCTTTCTGTATTGCTCAATCGCACGCAAGCACGTGCGTCAATGCCATGGAAACCGGACCGAGGTATTTAAGGGCCGCGGACGTTCTGATTCGTCCCTTTGCACTTTGGACTTTGACATGAGCTGAACCCTCCTGAGAACCCAAAACTGTGAAGGAAAACTCTTTGAGTTTTGAACTGCTTGACACTTTTTGCTGGAAACGAAACTTGTTGGCGAACAAACCTACTAGATCACGACCATCGAGAGCATCAGAGACCCTGAGAAAGGCCTTCCGACGACTCCAGACCGAGAACCAGCCCCTGCTGAAGGGACCGGGCTGTAAATTAGACCATTACTGTGCATTTTATTTAGTTTTTGTCTCGTTTGTATTTAAATAGAAAAAAACAAGGCAAGTGGGAGTTGTGCATGTTAGCCTTGGACAGCAATTTGTATTCAATAAGCAGATGTGCTGGGGTTGTTTGAGGACGAGAGCGTGGCTTTGTGCTTTTTGTTGATTTGTCCTCACCTGACCTGATCTACCAGCAGGTAGAAAAAGATGAGGATGGTGACAATATTACTATTAACTTATTAAAACCCAGGCGGCAACCTCTGGTTCTCAAGGTGAAGCCAACAAGGAAGCATCTTAAAACCTGCATTCTCTCTACTGACCAACAGGGGCGACTCCTCCGGGTGCAAAAAGAAGTCTGGTTGTATAGAAGTCTATAGAAAACGACTCTTGATTTATTCCTCAGTAAACATTATAAACATGAGTTACGGCGCCCGTAGAAGTCACGATAGTCCTCCGGGAGCTCGTCTAGTGTGCGTAGCGCCCTCTCCAGCGCCTGAAGGGCTCGAGTTGCAGCCGCGGGATCCTCGTTACCGTACGGGTCCTTCCGGTCATAGCTGTCGGCAGGTAGGTGGCGCCCAAACACATTTACGCCCACACCGAACTGCAGCGCAAGCGTGTTGTGGAACCACAGAGCTGAGGGAAGCAGGGACAACCGGATTAGTCCAAGCCTTACTCATATGAGGAATCAAGTTACTGAAGTGTGCAGTGAGTTTCCAATATTAAGCATCCACAATTCCCTAAGTTTGGTGTGAGTGTTACATGAGAAGCATGACAGTATGATGGAATGAGATGAGAGCCCGGGGATCTACTTTTTATCCCTGCACTGTAAACCAAAGTAATTAAATAGATTAAGTAGTGTATACTCAAAGTTATAGAAAAGTTCTACTAACTTAATTATGTCAAGTTGGTGTAACATGTTCTTCCTTTTTGAGTAATTTTAACTAATCATTTTTGATTTAATGGAACTATTTTGTGTATAAGTAAGCATAATTTAAAAACATTACTTAAGTACAACTTAATAGAATTAAGTAATTTCATAATACGAATGATAAAGTCCTGTTATTTCTATTGTTTCAAATAGGGATGATTTAAAAATAAACCTAATTTATATAGCACATGCTAAAATACAATCAAATCTCACAAAGTCGAGCATAACAAATAAATTGCAATCATAGCCTATTAAAACAGTAACAATTTGAATGGGGCAAATGGTCTGAAATGCATTAGATATTAGTGGAAGACAAAATGTATTTATTTTTATTGTCATCAGTTTAATGTAGCCTATATATTTTTTAATTTTACTTGTTGAGCAACTGCAGGGATCATTTTAGCTCAAACTGACTTCCTACACTGCAAGTCCACGTTCTCTGTAGCTTCTAGGGACTCGTTTTAAAGTCTGAGCAGTGAGCACACTGTAAAATGTGCTTTTACTTGTTTGTTATTTTTGGATATTATTCTGTCAGTATAACAAAGTATTGAAGTTGTCATGATAACACACAATTACTAGTTAGCAACATATCAACAACAAATAAAAGGTTAACCTGGAAATTCACATTCAACTGAATTAGTAGTGTAAGTCAACTTGATTAAGGAAGTAGTCATCACGTGTTTGCGAACTTTATCAAAGTGCATTATGGGGATTGGCGGGCGAAGTTGACTTTCTTTCCGTCCTGGACCCTTGTCGGACCACACTGTTTTCAAGGTGAGTGAAATCATAAGTGTTTATATATATATATAGTTTATATAAGTTGATATATGTAATGTGTGAAGTTAAATTCTGTTACAATCAGCCAGTTGCCAAACCTCGAAAACATAAAACAATTTAATTTAAATAATTTTCCAGACTTTGCTTTGCGAGCGACATTACTAACGTTACGTCTGTTCCACACACTGAGACTTTAGTCTTCTCTGCCTGTTTGAACTCAGAGATGCAAGTGGCGGCTAACGTGCATGCTAACGTGCTCTAGCTAACGAACGTAGGTTAGCGCTGGCTAACGTTACTTGACAGTGGGTCTCGGAACCAGCTGAGGAGCACGGGGGACCGTATTCCACTAGCTTGTTCAACTGAGAAAAGGGCGGCTAACGAACGTACCGAAGCTAACATAACTTAACGGTGCATCTCGGACTTGAAACCGCGGTCTTCTTTTCAGTCAAACAAGCTAGTTAAGTCAAAAACCGAAAACCTTCTCGGTTGGTCCAGGAGTAGCGTCCGGTGTTTCTGCATCAAGCTTGCCGTGACTCGCATCTCTGGCATTTCTTTTGTTTTTTTGCACGTCATTCTGTTTTGTGTAAACCTGGAATTCCTTCACAGTTGCAGATAAAGATTAGGCTACACTATTGTTACACGCCACCAAACTTCAGACAACAGGTTTTGTCAAGCTAAGTAAGTTATTGAAGACATGTATACCGTGGCAAATAAAAAAACACGTTATTGTTAGACCCTGCATAGTAAATCCTAAATGGCTACTAATTTACGGTGGTGTTATTGAGACTTGCATGTAAGCTGCATAAATCAAATGTTCAGATATGCTACCAACACTCTTTGAATGCTTTTACTTGTTCAGTTTCAGATCAGTTTATGCCTTTGCATTTCTCGGTTCCAGTTTCAAGAAGTTAATACAGAGGAAGATAACTGGAGATGTGATAAAGATACCAGGTAATCCAATGAATGCGAATTATCCTTATTCTACCCCCCCCCCCTCTCTAAATACCAATAACTTAAAAAATTTCTATTTCTCTCAAAAAATGTTTTTGTGTGGTAACCCTAAATCAGACGCACTCCCACATACACATCATCGTTTATTCTACTTGCCCGTTTGATCAAAATAAAACTTGTTGCCGTATTCAAGTCAACAATTCATGAATGTGTTCTGTTCATAAATACCTAATTGATATTTAACCTTTGGCACTGCACAGATCATATTTGACTTAACTTTGTATTTGCTTGCAAAAAAGAAAGATGATTGGTCTAAAAATGAGTCCAAAATGTCATTCAAGATTTGTCTAGACATGTTAACTAATAGTGTACTTATGTTATTTTCCATCTATAGACGTTATATAAAACAAATTGAAAACATGTAATTTTAAAGCAGTGTTAGCTGTAGTCCGCGATCATGTTTTGGTAAACTACTAGTAACTAACTTGTAGTTATATTAAGTATAAGCAATTCTGTTTTAAAAGTTTTAAATGGTGGTCTTAACTTTGTCATTTTTTTCTTTGCCTTTTTAGGTTGCTGGTTCCAAAATGATCTGGAAGTGTAAGTTGTGCGCAGCTTCTTTCACCTCCAGAATACAGTTATTTAGACACTATAGGCTGCAGCACAGCCACTATTCCAGAATCAGCCCTCTTCCATGCCTCTACACTGATTGCATTTGCACATTTCAGACACTTAATGCACTGAGTACTCATTTGTCAAGATATCATACAGCACAACCTAGCAGTTGTACAGAGCAGAGTCAGGGGCCTGTGTTATTTAAATGCCCTTCATGCACATTTCAGCAATCCTTTTCTAATTCAGCTGTTTTCAGTCATCTCAGAAAGCATTTGAAAAATCACGAAACAGTGACGTGCCCATATAAGGATTGTAGCTATAGCACAAATGTGTACTCCTCGTTCAATTCTCATAAAAGTAGAGAACACCAAGCAGGTCTTGCATCTGACTTTCAAAATGATATTGTCAGTGAGGATCCCCATAACCTTCAAGCCAGTGTTTCTGAGGAAACTAGTGATTTGCATGAAGAATGCCCAGGCCAAAGCAGAGAAGTGGGGAATGGTGATCAGTGTGACACTGGCAGTCTAAGAAATCAACTTAAAAAAAACGTATCTTCCTTATTCCTAAAGATGCAGGCTATCCTCCATGTCTCAAACACAGCTACTCAGGAAATAGTAGACCACTTGAATCAGATCTTCTCCTTATCTGAGCCGTTGATCAAAGAGGCAGTTAATGACATACTGCAAAGAAATGGTCACAGTATTGCGGAACCTACATTGAGTGAAGTTGTTGCCGCTGTCATGGACTGCAATGTTCTCTCTACATCAACCTCTAAAGGTGCCGAGTTGAGTTCATCCAAGCGCAGAAAAACCTTTATTGAGCACAACTATCCTTATGTAATGCCAGTGGAGTATCAGTTAAAGCAACTTGGACATACCATCATGTATGTTCCTATCCTTTCAATGATTCAAGATTTGTTTAAGAACACAGACATTCTTAACAAGATTACTGAAACAAATACTGCATCTGGTCAATATGTATCATGCTCCAATGGCTCTCATTTCCTTGAAAATGAGTTGCTGTCAACAGGGGATCTCATCCTACCACTCCAGCTATATACTGATGATATGGAAATTTGCAATCCGCTTGGCACATCACGCAAAATTCACAAATTTTGCGCTGTATATTGGGTCCTCGCTAATGTGCCACCAAAATACAAATCAGCATTACATGCTATACAGCTAGCAATACTGGTAAAAGTGACAGACCTCCGTAAGTATGGATATGCAGCTGTACTTGCTCCATTGCTGCATGATCTTCATACTCTGGAAAAAGACGGTGTCTTCATCGAAAGAGTTGGTCAGAATGTCAGAGGCACTGTCTTTTGTGTTTCTGCTGACAATTTGGCTGCTCATGAATTAGGTGGCTTTGTAGAGTCATTTAGAGCAGGCCATGTTTGCAGATTCTGTATGGGCTCAGTTGAACAGTTTCAAGTAACTGAAGTCAGAGAGAGAAAGTTTCCTCAGAGAACCAAATCCAGCCATGACCTACATGTGCAAACTGTTCAAGAAAGTGACACTTTGCGCATCCACTTTGGTGTTAAAGGTGGCTGTGTCTTGCGTGAGTCCCTGAATTACTTCCATACTATCACAGGGTTTCCTCCTGATATACTCCATGATCTTCTGGAAGGTATCGTTCCCATGAAGCTTTCTCTTTGTGTTAAAGAGATGATCCGTCTGAAGTACTTCACTTTGGAGTATTTGAACAACAAGATTACATCATTCCCATATCAACACACTGATAAAGTGGATAGACCTCAGCCACTTCCCAAAATGTTTCTTTCTCGAGGAACGATTGGAGGTAATGGACATGAAAATGCCACTCTGCTCCGAATTCTTCCATTGCTTGTTGGCAGTGTTGTACCAGAGGGTGACGCGGCATGGGCAGTTTTGATGGAGTTGAAAGAGGTGGTAGAGTTAGCATTGTGTCCATCTTTTACTGATGAAACCTTAGACTATTTTGTGTGCAAAATCAGTGATCATAGACAGGCACTGCTAGAGATTTTCCCTGAGGTTAGGCTCCGTCCTAAACATCATTATGTGGAGCATTATCCCGCTCTAATCAAGTGCTTTGGTCCCCTGCTGCACGTTTGGACCATGTGGTTTGAGGCCAAGCATCGCTTTTTCAAAAGAGTGGTGCATGACGCTCAAAACTTCAAAAATATTTTGAAGACAATGGCAATCAGACACCAACACATGATGGCTTATCATCTTTCTGCACCATCATTTTTCAAGCCAAGAACTCAAGCATCCAGGATTGACTCTGGTTTCAGCTCTACCAGAGGTTGCTCAAGTACACATTAGAGAACAAACAACTAGTGACACAATCTACAAGACATCAAATGTGACCATCGATGGCACAGACTATGTCTGTGGAATGTTTCTGTCTGTAGGAGTCAGCGGTGGACTGTCTAAATTTAGCAAAATAGAACAGATCTTCCTTGTGAATCACAATGTATCTTTTCTGTGTTGTGATTATGACTCCTGGTATGTAGAACATATACGGTCCTATGAGCTGTCAACTGCAGACACAAGCCTGTCGATCCACCTGCAGTCTGGTCTGAATGATACAGTCCCTCTCTCAGCATACAAGATAGACGGCTCGCTGCTGCGGACCCCCAAGCGGTTCATTCAAGTGAGACAGAACTGAGTTCAGGTAATAATGAATGGTTCTTTTATTTATCAGTTATTGTGTCTTTATTCACTCTCTGTTGAATTAAGCAATTTATAAGCTGTATATACTATCAGCGGTACTTTATAAACCTGATTTTGTCTTTCCATTAGCACAATGGCGGCTGCATCCCCACAACCAATGATTCTACGTGTTGTTGAGCCAGACCAGGCTAGAAAATTAAAACTCAGCTCACGACCCGCCTCTGTTGATGCAGTGATCAACATTATAAAAGAACAGCTGGAAATCAACTTTGACTTCGATTTGCTTTATGAAGATCCAGACTTTGAAGGGAAACTTACTTCCCTTGCAGACATTGAGGAATTGCCACAAAAAGCTGTTGTGCACATCTCACTTTCACAAGACTCCAGCTCTATTGCATCTACTGTTCAACTTTCAGATGTGTCATCTCCTGAGCGTGTCAGCAGGTGGCCTCCAGGTCCTTTTCCTGTTCCCATATTTGCATTTGATGTTGAACTGAAACTTAGAGACGGAAATGCGGAATATGAGAAGAACAACACACACCTTAAATTGACAAGAGACCTAAAGCACGACATTTTAGAAAAGCTGTCATCTGCTATATATGGTTTTAAGGCTTACCCGAGTGATAAAGAGATTGCGAAGGCTGCTGAGGCTCTTGTAGCCAAACATCCCTGCTTGAAGGAAGCAGGATCTGAGACTGGATGGAATGGATGGAAAAACAGCATCAAGTTTAAGATGGGCAATTACAGGAACAAGATGAGATGGGCTGGATGTCAGGAGGTAACTGTTAATGCTGGAAAAAGAAGTCGAAGTAATCCTGAAAACGAATCTTCACATTCCAACATTAAAAGACCCAAGCGAGCAGAAGTCAACTTCCTACCCAACTTTCCCCAAGGAAAGGATCCTTCGAGCCTTGAGCAGTTGAGGCAGACAAATGTTGAAGAAGTCAAGAAGACTGAGAAGAGCCTGCCCCTCATTAGAAAGATGATGGAGACCACATTTCCCCTACGCCGACAGACCATAGTGATGTCCTGCCCACCAGTGAACGAGCTCATGGACCTCTGGCCTGCTCTCAAAATAGAGTCTGAGGTAATATGGATCAGCTCTCTCTTTTTAAGTGAAAATGATTGTGATTCTTACTCATTTGGCCCCTATTTTCTGCTTTGTGTGCTAGATTCTACAAATTGAACAGTTTTTTTTAATAAGTGTTGTTGCTGTATTCTCATCCTACTGTTATTTCAATGTAGTTGTATGCAGAGTTTTAATTTTAAAAATCCACGATGAACAGGTAAATGGATTATTATACACTTCATAGGTTGAACCGGTGCAACTTCAAACAGGTTCAATGACTCAAATGAGCTTTGTGAATTTTGCAAGTAGTCCACTTTGTGTTTGTCATTTGTCTGATTGCATTAAAGATGTGAATAGGTTATTTGTGGACATATGTTCTGATTGGACTGTTTAAAATCAGCTTTGTTCAGTAAACTCTTCAGTATGTACAATTCTGTTTTTTATCTGATTAGGAAATCCATGACATCCACACCAAGCGCACTACTGTTCTCCATGCCCTTCCTGTGTATCTGTGCGAGGATGTTTCTGGATTTTTCAGAAGCTGCACAGTGAGTCTCCTTAAATCACTAACAGATTATACTGTGTGTTATGTAAACAGTTCATCAAAAATACTAATATCTTTTAGGACTTACCTTTGTTTAGTCTACCCATACAGTTTGTGTATGGTCTGTTTTCTTTCTCCTCACTACAAAGGAACTGTATTGGCAAGTGATAGGATGTTCAGTAAAACATTTTCCTGTAAATGTCCTTTAGCTTGGTTTCAGTCTCTCACACCACTTAGATTCTCTGGTAATTTGGCTGATTCGTGTGTGCAGAACATGGCTCTTGTGTTGTTCACCTCTTACAATGAGACCCAGGTCTCCCTTGTAAAAGGGGTATTGGTTGTCAATGGGTCTTGGTTAAAGAAAGATAAATTATATGTAATCTGTTCTTTTCCATGTGTTAGTTTGTGATTAGTATCTCTTTTTCATTCATTCAGGACGAGTCTGATGAGCCAGAGCTTGATAGTGTTGCAGTGGGCCTCCTTACTGTCATCAGTGACCATGACACAAGTCCAGTTCACTACCACCCTGTGAGAGTCTCTGTCATCATTGAAAGAGATGCCATGGTCAGCCTCCCCAGACTTGGCGATGCCTTCCTGGTAATCTTTGGACTGATCTATGCATTACACCTCAGCTACCCCAAAGCACTGACCAACACTTTTGAATTCACTCAAAAGATTTTACTTGGTCTAGAAAGTGGTAAACTGTCACCCAAGTTGCAGACCCTCAAGAATGACTTGATGATGTAGAAACTCATCTGAAAGAAGGCTGCAGGGAAAGCATTATCAAAGTTTAAGTGAAAATGTTCATCCAAATTGCTGCCCTTATGCCGCGTTCACACCAAACGTGACGCAAATTATTCACGCGACCAGATTACATGCAAAGTCAATGCACAGACGCGACGGGTCGCGAAGATGCGATTTTTCAGCCGGGAGGCATCGCGATAGACGCTTTGTGGCGGTGCGAACAGAGCGTTGGACGCGGCGCGAATTTGCGCGAGTTGAAATTTCCCAACTCCGGCTACAAAATCGCCTGAGTCATAGTTGCGTCAGCCAATCAGCGGTGAGAAGCTCCGCCCGTCATCACCGCTGTCGCTGAATCAAACTTCTGCCGGTCCCCCTGAAGTAGCGCTGATAGCAGCCGTCATTCAGACGCTGTTGTGGGACTACGGATGAACCCAGACACGATGGAGTTTGATGTTCCCACGTATGTGGAATTTACACAACAAGTATAAAGCAGTAGTGGTTATTTCCAGGGTGGATGGCGGAAACGGTAACGTAACGATAAACCAGATGGAGTTCCTTGAGGAGTCTGTGAAATTCACGAGCTGTGTGCGGCTACGGATGGTGTTATGAACCCAAACAGGAGGGCGTTTGATGTTCCCACGTTTTTGTGACTTCCACAACAAGTATAACTAGTGGTTATTCTTCTCACCTCTCCTCATTATTTAATCTCACTCTTCTCCTCACCTCATTATTTAATCTCACTCTCCTCACCTCCTCATTATTTAATCTCACTCTTCTCCTCATTATTTAATCTCATTCTCCTCACCTCTCCTCATTATTTAATCTCACTCTTCTCCTCACCTCTCCTCATTATTTAATCTCACTCTCCTCACCTCTCCTCATTATTTAATCTCACTCTTCTCACCTCTCCTCATTATTTAATCTCACTCTTCTCCTCATTATTTAATCTCATTCTCCTCACCTCTCCTCATTATTTAATCTCATTCTCCTCACCTCTCCTCATTATTTAATCTCACTCTCTTCTCTCTCTTCTCCTCTCTCCGTTTCCGGTTGTGTGAGTGAGCGTGGCGCAAAGTTTGAGTGGATGTTCACTGCTTCGGGGCTCTTGTCTGTTCTTCCGTCTTCGCGCATGATCAGGTGAGATACAGAGCAGGTATTAGTGTGTTTTGGGGGGTTGTGTGGGAGGATGGCGTCCTCTGAGACGTCACGCCCGACCCTCCGGCAGGGAGCCCGGGTAGTTCCGCCGGACAGCAGCGTGTCGGTGGAGGAGGTGCTGTCGGGGAGCAGGTCGGACACGACAACCTTTCCTTCGCCTCGAGGATGAACAAGGCGGTGGTCGTGTTCTTGAAGAGCGAGGCTGGTGTCCACAAGCTGGTGGAAAGTGGCGTGTTTATCAGGGACAGCTATGTGCAGGTGTCCCCGCTCTCAGCTCCACCACGCGGGTCACCGTCTCCGGTGTTCCGCCGTTTATACCGAACGAGCTGCTAGAAGTTCAACTGCGCAGGTTTGGAAAGTTCGCTAGCGGACTTAAAATGATCAGTTTGGGCTGTAAGGACCGCAAACTAAGGCCTTCATGTTCCTGGACTCGCCGACTCAGACCCTGGAGGTGTCGTTCCGGGTGAAACACGGGGACGGGTCGTACACGGTGTACGCGAGCTCGGGGCAGATTAGATGTTTTGAGTGTGGAGACGTGGGTCACAAACGCTTCACGTGTCCGCATAAGGAGCAGCAAAGTGCGGAAGCCCTGGCCGTGGACGCGGCTGACTGGTCAGAGGACACTCCTCAGCCCTGAAGATGAGGATTCCCTGGTGGAGTACTGCTTGTACTCTGCAGGTTATGGGTTTCCACTGACGATGCCTCCGGTCCTGGCCCACGCTCTGGCCATTTATAATCACCGCCATCAAGCCTCACCCAGGACCGTGCTTGCCCTTCACCCCAACATCCCCTTTCCCCAGCCTGCCTGCTGAGGAACACTGCCACCTTCTCCCGTCTCCTGGTAAGCGCACACTTATTTTGCATTTGGATTCACACAGAAATCTGAATGCAATATGTATTTTAGTATTGTTATAATAAAATATGATTCTTATTTTAGAGCCTTCCACATCGGCAGCGGGATGTGACCAAAGGCCTTCCTCTCCCTCTCACTGTAAATGCTTTATGTAACCTGAAAAAAAACATGATGGTGACATTAGTCATGATGAAGACTAAACAAAACACGGTAATGCTTTTTCTGTTATTCATACAGCGTTCCAACCTGCAGAGACCAGACCATCATCATCCAGCTCCTCGTCTGCTGGACCCACGACATCCACCGGTAGTCTACTTAATGTTAACTTTCTTTGTATGCCAACCCATGAAAATCTGATCATTTTCTTTAATTAAAAGTAGATTTTTTATTTTTTTATTCTGTGAATAGGTCACACTCCTGAAGACATGGACACCGTTTGGGAGTGTGGCCGGTGCAAGGAACCCGACCCTCCCGAGAGCTCCGAGGGACTGGTGTCGTGGGTCCAGGGTGACCGCTGCCACACTTGGTATCACACCACGTGTGGGCTGGGACGAGGAGCTGGATGAGGAAGATTATTTTGAATGGTATTTGTGTCCAGATTGATTTTGTTTTTGTCTCTTGTATTTAAATACATATTTGTCATTTTTATTTTGCTTTAACAATGTAGCTTTTCAATCATGAATGCTTGTGTGTGTTTTTAGTTGTAATAACTCTTACTCTGCACTGTGTGTTATGATAGTAATTGTTATATACAAGATGTGTGTAGTGGCGTTCCGTTGGCGTGGTTCTTGTTAAGCCGCTAAAGAGCTGCAGACACATTGAGTTCCTTCCTTACGCGAATAACATGAGATCGTATCCTTCTTTTCCTTTTGTCTTTATTTGATGTAGCAAAGAAAATACGTTACTACATACACCAAATAAATAAACTCTCCCTTATGATCATACGATATGTTACGGTAGAACAACTATGTGCCTAATGCAGCTCATTGCTTTGCACCGGCTGCTGTCATGACGCCATTAAATCTCCGTCCCGGGAGCACCTGTCATTAACATACATTATTCCGTAATTCAGAAAGTAAATTATAAACTTTCCTGAAATTCTGATCTACCAAATAATACACTTGTGGCTCTTACAATGTGTGTGCACAATTTTTCAATTTCATGCATGAGCTGGTGTTTTTCAACTGATTGCCATGAGAAGAGTTTAACAAAACATCCAGCAGGTGGTGGTATAGACTCAAATGGAAACTAAGGAGCTTTTATTGCATAGTTTGGAGAATGTTGAAGCGTGATATCTTATTGTGAAGGACAGAACTACGATCCCGGATATGTTGACAGCATTTTGGTGGCCCTGTAACAAGTTAATATCCCCGAAAAACCAGAAGCGCCGTGTGTTTACTACGACGATAGAAGTTTGTCGGGATCAGGCCAAGAGCAGCGCACGGCTAATTTACCGGCGTTAGCGTCCTTTTACTGGCTCTAGTAAAGGCAAAGCTAACTAAAACGACATTTAGCTCGAAAGATAACAAGCTAAAGCTTAGTTTAACACCATTACATCAGCTGAAAACGTGATACGATCATTTGTATCAATATTTTAAGTGACATTTTATTCAAATGTTAGCTCAAATCTGCCCGAGATGGGAAACAATTCCGTTAGCGTTAGCTTAAACATGTAAAGGTAGCTCTGAAAGGAGGAAATGAAACATGAAGCTGCAGCTGCTCTGTCGACGAGGAGGACAAGCATGGTTAATATATGACCACAGTCCGAAATTAACTAAGATAGCTTACCCACAGTATGTTGTCTGATCATTCAGAATTGACACTAATCAAAATATATTTTATTTTGTATTTATTTTTTATTCCAAGACATTGTACAGGGGGTTCACCTATTTTGCAAATAATGATGATTGATTTAAGAAACCTTTCTGCCTTTTGTTGGTCATTTCTATAGTAATAATGAGGCTCTATTTAAATATAAAATGATTTTTTTGGGATCTGATTTGAGTCGTTAACTTAACCCAAATTAGTAAGGATTATTGAACAATTACCTCTTTTTCCTATAACAAATTGACCATTCCTGAATATTTTGTTTGCAGTTTTTTCTATCTGATGTGGGTGTGCTATATATATATATATATATATATATATATATATATATATATATATATATTTTAAAAAACTCTATAAATATATGCTGGACTGTAGGAAATCTTCAGCCGCTCTTGTAAACCATTAAAGCAGAAGAGAGTACGAGTCAACATAATTAATAAAGCACCAGTCAAACATCAAACTGGGGAAACGATGTGGCACACTGAAAATATGATGTTTGTTTCATTTATTCAATTCAGTTTATTTTATATAACCCAATATCACAAATTATGAATTTGCCTCAGAGGGCTTTACAATCTGTACACGCATACGATATTTATTGATGTGACGGTTACAGTCTCGGTTATATATTTGTTTACATCCAGTTGTGGAAAAGAATGTGGAAATATGTTATTTATTGCTGTTTGTTTCATGTAACAATGTGTGGAAGGTTAGTTTCCCCATTGCTCCACAGATCTGATGTTTTCATTGTCACTAAAAATCATAGTGACTGAATCATTACTGACATTGTCTGTCACAGCAAACGCTTCCCTCTTCCGGCCGGTGGTCATCATGGTGGTCATCATCAGGCAGACACCTTTCTGTTCTCTTCTTCACAGTCGGAGTCCAGGAGAATAGAGCTGCAGCTGCAGCTGGCCACTTTCCCTCCGATCCTTCTACGAACACACACACACACACACACACAATTCCCAGTGACTTCTGTGTTGGGAGTATAATCCAATGGAAGAGAATTATCGAGCGGAGTACAGTTACAAGAAGTATTTAAATCTAATCCTTTGCATTTGGTTGGACCGTTACAAAGTGGGCGTATAGCACAGTACTGAGCAACAGAGGACTCCACTCACACCTCCCTTGTTTCTTAAAGTTGCAGATTGTTTGAAGGATGGATGTCATGATATTAGTGGTTGAAATTGGTTGTTACTAGACTACATATGCACAGACAGATTCCTTTGTAAAAATGTTGGGGATGTATTGTTGAATTGAGTAGGTGCATAATATAACTGTGGATGCGATATTCAATGTTTAAAAATGCATTTAGTCTTTTAATTTCAACTTTAAATCAAACGTATCCCTTATTTCAAATATAAGAACATGGAGGAGGATGATTTGGCTACCTGGGAGCAGGAAGAGAGGTCCACCGTCGTCCCCGGGCCAGTGACCGTCCTCGGCCTGGAGGTGCATCTACAGCCGTGTGGGCAGCTTCAGAGCCACAAACACACTCTGTGGAGAGAATGGGGGACTAGAAATGAACACCAGATACATGTCATACAATTGATGAGCATTAACAGAAACAGCTGCAGTTTCTATTCTATATTTGTACATTAGAAGTGTAAGAAGTATATTATTTCCTAATATGATAATGTAGGATATTGTATATCTGAAATCATTCACACACGTTGTTCTCACTGTATACTACCGTGGTTTATTGTGTCTGTTTTATACTGTTGTTCAGTTGGTGCACAGTCTACTGGAATCAGAGCAATGTCAAATGTAGGAAGTAAGTAATAATCATCAACCGAGTAATTTAAAACAGCTTAGAATAAAGACACAACACAGTGGTGAAAAAATACATCTTTTTTTTTTTGTGGTCATAATATGTATCTATGGATTATTATTGCAGAAAAATGTAGTGGAGTAAGTGGTTTATACTGCAAAGAAGAATACAAATGAAATACTCAAGTTTAAGAGCCTATAGTGCTCTACTTTGTCCATTTGTATTTTTAGATCTTCCCAATTCATTTGACAAATCTCCACTTTCATTCCTTTCTATATTCTGATGGTTTTTGCCATTTATTATTCAAAGCCTGATGTATAAAATGTTATTAAAAACATGCTGGAAATGGATGTGTCTATGGTTATGGTCATTAATGCTCATTTATTTTCTCATATTCCCAAAGTCAAAGAACAGATAAGTGAAATCTCTTTTGACAAGTGGTAAGCAAAAGGTTTTCTCAGTTTCATTCATTAATAAAGGAAACCGTCTCTGACCTGATTGAAGTATCGGTGCAGGAGGCAGCTGGCGAGGGAGGAGGCTCCTTTGACCAGCTTGTAGAAGCTTGTGCTTCCATGGACTGACCGGAGGACGTCACCGTCGGTGAGTTTCAGCAGCACGTTGTACTGGCGAAGCTCTGCCTCCAGGGGGCAGCAGACTGGACGCACGGCCAGGTCCTGGTACATTTCTTTAAGACTCCGGAGGCACGTTGTCATGTTCTCGTTGTTGATCTTGGCGTCAAAAGCCGACATGCGCTCCTCGCAGAGGTAGTAGCGCAGTGCACGTGGAAGCGCGTGCACTTCTCAATCAGCGACACCGTGGGAGGGCAGCACAGGTGCTGCTGGGTGATGTCCTGGGACACCTGGGACAATGTCAAAAAAAACTTAATTAAAGAAATACTTTGCCCCAAACTAAAAGAAACAAAACAACATATACTCCATGTCACAGCACAATCTATCCATCTAGGATATACTGTGGAAACCCTTAAGCAGACAGCCTCCGAGTCTTTCTCCACAGATGATGTATGCAATTGATCAGTGCTGAAAAGATTGATCAATTCATCAATAAGACAATCAACAGAAATACTGTTTTTGATAAGCTATTCACAAGCATGGACACTTGCTGGTTCCCTCTTCTTTGTGTCAGTGTGCTGCTTCTCTGCATTATATAATAATTATAAAGTGTTATTTAGGTTCTGGACTATCGCTCAGACAAAGTAAACTTCCTAAAGAAGTCAGCTCGAGGAAATTGGGATGATTTATAGACCTATGGATAAAAGAAATGTATACAAGTTATCTGTGGAACCAAAACAAAGTGCTTGTGTAACAGAGCATCACGAAACTGGTGAGGAACCAATTAAGTTGTGTAAGATCCAGAAGACTGACCCTGGCCCTAAAGGGAACATATATGGATTTTGCATTAATTAAGGTACTCAGACGTTAATGTTATTTTCTTCGGTGGTTTTACTCCAGTAGCTTTCAACACAAGTGATAAGAAACCCAAACGGTGGTGGGACGAGCGTACCTGCAGGTGGTTGGAGGGTCTGAGCAGCACACGGGTCACCAGGTCGCTGTGTCCCCGCAGGTCGTGCACGCTGCAATCAAGCCAGGGCGTAGGTTTGGCCTCAGCAATGGAAAGTTCTGCTAAAATGCCAATATACAGTAACAGTATATTCTATATCCAAAATATATATACAAACAACGTTTAAGTTGTGTAGTGAAAAAAGACGAAATATTTTTTCCAATTACTAAAACCATTTAAGCAGAAGGCTGGGACATTTTTTGATGGTGTATTCTTTAACACACTCAAAACAAAGTACCTTTTTCAATTGAAGACCTCACCTGAAGCCCTGATGGTCCATCTGCTGCTTCCTCAACCTGCACTGGATTTCTGAGTTTCTGAGTTTCCTGAATGCATCTCAAAGGATGCAGGTTTCCACTGGGTGGTAGTTAGCCTGCTAACGTTACTAGCTAAAGTTAACTAACAACGACCCGGGCTCCTTGATAGCTACTTACCCTCTGGCTGGTGAACAAACTGGATATCTCTTTTCTTTTGTGGTGTCATTTTCCTATCTACAAAGCACAGGAGGGTCAACAATATCAATGCTGAGACCAAACGAAATACTAATATGAGGCTTTATTAACTCCTGTCGTATTTAGTATCTTACCGTGACTCCTGCCAGCTCTCTTTCTGTCAGTCACGATTCACGGAGTGTTTCTGACTCTTCAGCCAATTAAATGACAGCGTCTTGTCTCTCGGGCTCGAGGGCGCATTGGAAAAACATAACATAACTCTTAATCTGCAAAGTAGTTATCCGTCAAATTAATGAAGGAGTTTAGTCGGAAGACCATGCACTTGCAAGCCCGTCATTTATGTATCATACATCTGCCAATCATCAACAAGAAGTAGATGTGCAACAACGCAAAGCACATAATAACGCTCCATATGCTGCGTGATTAATTACAACGAGAGCATTATTGTAATCTACAATATTGCACGATAATAAAGTATATTTCATTTACCATCAGTTTGGCTTTACAGCTCATAGCTTTACTGAATAGCATCAGATCACCGATAAATAAAATAATAATAACTCTAGTATGAATCAAATACAAATATATATTTGACAAATGTGGG
Organism: Cyclopterus lumpus; assembly: GCF_009769545.1. Lineage (NCBI taxonomy): Eukaryota > Metazoa > Chordata > Actinopteri > Perciformes > Cyclopteridae > Cyclopterus > Cyclopterus lumpus. The sequence goes on along the minus strand of NC_046986.1, from coordinate 22,661,778 downwards.
GAAATAATTAATAGTTCTCTCTTTCTGTATTGCTCAATCGCACGCAACACGTGCGTCAATGCCATGGAAACCGGACCGAGGTATTTAAGGTCCGCGGACGTTCTGATTCGTCCCTTTGCACTTTGGACTTTGACATGAGCTGAACCCTCCTGAGAACCCAAAACTGTGAAGGAAAACTCTTTGAGTTTTGAACTGCTTGACACTTTTTGCTGGAAACGAAACTTGTTGGCGAACAAACCTACTAGATCACGACCACCAAGAGCATCAGAGACCCTGAGAAAGGCCTTCCGACGACTCCGGACCGAGAACCAGCCCCTGCTGAAGGGACCGGGCTGTGAGTTAGACCATTACTGTGCAGGTAAGGCCATTTTAATGTTTAATTTATCATTTTTATTATTAATGTATCCCCTTAAATCCTTAAACGTGTTCTCAGTTTAGAAATTAGTGAAACTTTTTGAGTTTTAAGGTTAAGAATTCACAGAACGACGTCAGGCAATTTGGGGGAAAAAGATATTTTGTGAAAAGTGACACTCAGTCGATGATTTCTCCTGTCAAATTATTTCTGAGCCGCAGAATGTCTTTAAAATTTCGGGAGATGTGCGGAATGTGTTAATAATTAGTGTAGAGGTTCCACAACCCTGTTATTTTGGTTTGAAGGCATCAAAACGTCGAAGTTTAATATTGAAATTCCAGAAAAAAGATGGCGCCTGAACCATATTTATAGAATTCTAAAATCAAATATGTAAAATGCATAAATTGCGCACCATGGAAACCATATGGAACGTTCGGGCGTTCGGATCGAATCCAGCGGTCACCTGACCTGCACGTGACCCTGAGTTGCTTTGTTTTGACTGTTGAAACGTGACTTATTGTACACACATGTGCTCCTTTTACTTTATCATATTAAAGGAGTGATTTATTTAACATGTAACATTGAAATGCACTTTGCTCGTTGTTGCGGTGCTTTGTTTTCGGGGGACAAGAAAGCGATCTGTTATGGGAGTGCATGTGCGCGTGCTGCCTCCAGCATCTCCTCCACGCGCTCTGAGATGCACCTCATAAACTGGAGAATGATGAGTTATGAACGAAAGAGGTTACTGTGGTCATGTTGGATTAATATCGCCATGTTTCACTGTGCGTCATGACGCACGTGGTTTATGTATATTAAACACGTTCACGCCGTTTATTGCGCACCATTGATCGTTTTTTTCACAATTACCGAAGTCCTGACACTTGTTCGGTCCAGAATAAATGTCTCTGAGAGCTCACGAGAGCTCAACTGTCGGTTAATTGACCACAAAGAAAGCCGTGAAAGGCTCCTGGTCTCCGCATCCAAACTGTATGAAGCCCTCATGTGCAACTAATTAATTAATTATGAACGACATATAATAATAATAATAATAATAATAATAATAATAATAATAATAATAATAACTTTATTTCTTATAGCACCTTTAAAAACAGGGTTTACAAAGTGCTCTACATAGAAGCAAGGCAAAACATAACGTCAATACAAGTAAACATTTCAGAAAATACATGAGGCAAAGGAGATAATGTCATATAGGCAATGAACACAATAGAGGAATAGAAAAATACAATTACAAATACAAAATAAAGCAGAACAGACAAATTAAAATAGGGGAAACAAAGAACTGATTCTGCAAGCCTTATCAAATAGTAATACTGCTGACATCAATAACGATAATTATTATTATTATTATTATTATTGCCATTGGAATAAATCTATATTATGTAGTCAAAATTTCCATCTTTGTGAAAACGATTTTTTCAATATTAACAAAATGTATTAACAACCATGTTTCTCATTAAGTGTCACATGGAAGCATCATGACTTTATTCTGATTACCTCATCTTAAACTAACAGAGGCCGAAGTGCACTATGTTTGATATCACTGTTAAATGTTTAAAGGCACAGCCTCTTATAGTCGTTAGTTTAAGGATATGCTGTATATTATTATTATATTTTATTAATTATAATAATAATATATTATTGCTCAATGTAATCCAGAAATATTTATTGTTATGATAAATCCTTATGGTTTTAACCGTTCCCTCTTAGCTGGTGTGAACTATCATGGAGCGGCCTGCAAGAGACCCCATCAGGATCGCCTTAGACGACGAAGGTAATCAAGGTGAGGCTGGGATTGCATTTATGGGTCACATGCCTGTGGGTGGGGGTCGCGGTGGGTTGCGTCCCCAGGTCCTATTTGATGACTACGAGGGAGAGGACGGCCACTGGGACAGCGAGGGAGAGTCGGACAGCGAGAGGGACTCGGACAACGAGGGATACTGGGACCCCGAGGACGAGGAGGATTCCGGATACGACTCCATGTCCGAGGGAGAAGAGGAGGAAGTGGACGAGGAGTACGAAGATGACCCTCCCCGCCATCCTCCCATCCCCCCCTTTGGCGAGGCGCCCCCATTCTTCCAGAGGCCAGAAGAGTCTGCACCCTCCACGTCAGGCCTCGGATCCGCCGCCAAGAGGGCCAGAGAAGAGGACTACGGGGACTCTGCACCCTCCACGTCAGGCCTCGGATCCTCCACCAAGAGGGCCAGAGAAGAGGACGAGGACCGTGCAACCTTCAGAAGATACTGGCAGTGGGATGAGGACAGCGACTCGGATTGAGACCGGCAGCCTGTTCGCTGCAGGATTTTAAACCTTTATGTCTGGCAGGACTGATAAAGCGCCAGACAGCCTTCCCTCGCGTCTGGCGGGGTTGGCAATAGGTTTCATCCTGTAGCGGAGGTTTTGGTGCGGAACATCCTGAAGAAGCTCCGCCCCCAGATGTGTACTTTGGAGTCCCAGAGACGGGAGGACGCAGTACGGTCATTCATTTCTGCGGTTCTTCACTGTGAAGTATTTTTACCATCAAACCACCAAATCGTCGGAGCACATTTTTAAGGAGGCTTAATCTTGACAAACCGACCACAGATTTGATGTCTAAACAACTAACTTCAGACAAGTACAGACAAGAACACATTTTGAGAAACAACCATGGTCTGCACCCTCCACGTCAGGCCTTGGATCCTCCACAAACAGAACACACTGGCAGTGGGATGAGGACAGCGACTCGGATTGAGACCGACAGCCTGTTTGCTGCAGGATTTTAAACCTTTATGTCTGGCAGGACTGATAAAGCGCCAGACAGCCTTCCCTCGCGTCTGGCGGGGTTGGCAATAGGTTTCATCCTGTAGCAGAGGTTTTAGTCGGGAACATCCTGAAGAAGCTCCGCCCCCAGATGTGTACTTTGGAGATCCAGGGACCGGAGGACGCAGTACGGTCATTCTGCAATTAGAACAGCAGCTTACTTGATGACGTCATCACCTCAGCTCTTCTTGCTAATGAGTTTACTCCAGTTCTTCACTGTGAAGTATTTTTACCATCAAACCACCAAATCGTCGGAGCACATTTTTAAGGAGGCTTAAACTTGACAAACCGACCACAGATTTGATGTCTCAACAACTAATTTCTCACCTAAAAATATCCAGAGTAGTATTTCAAAAAGTCAACTTTCAGTTGTTTGTTGTCTTCTCCACATTTGTTCTCTGTTGCTGGTGCGACATGCATTCTGGGATATTTGGCTGTCCCAAGTACGGACATTTCATTTTCGATGCATCCCCGGAAAAGTGGGCAGAGCAAGTCACATCCGGGTATTTGGACCGTGGTTGGCTAGACGGAGACTTTGAATTGGAACAACTTGACAGACTCGAGATGTTTCACAAGTTCACAAGTACAGACAAGAACACATTTTAAGAAACGACCATGATCTCCACCCTCCACTTCAGGCCGGGGGTCCTACACCAAGAGGAACAGAGAAGAGGCCTACAAGGAGTCTCCACCCTCCACGTCAGGCCTCAGCTCTCCTCAAAGAAGAGGAGGGAGGTCCAGAGGTTTCTCAATACCAAGCACACCGAGTTTGGACTTGTGTACTTTGGAGTTTGGACTTGAGAGTCCAGACTCCCAGGGACGGGATTCATTCTGCAATTAGAACAGCAGCTCACTTGATGACATCATATTAGTATTTTTACCATCAAACCACCAAATCGTCGGAGCACATTTTTAAGGAGGCTTAATCTTGACAAACCAACCACAGATTTGATGTCTAAACAACTAACTTCAGACAAGTACAGACAAGAACACATTTTGAGAAACAACCATGGTCTGCACCCTCCACGTCAGGCCTTGGATCCTCCACAAACAGAACACACTGGCAGTGGGATGAGGACAGCGACTCGGATTGAGACCGACAGCCTGTTTGCTGCAGGATTTTAAACCTTTATGTCTGGCAGGACTGATAAAGCGCCAGACAGCCTTCCCTCGCGTCTGGCGGGGTTGGTAATAGGTTTCATCCTGTAGCTGAGGTTTTAGTCGGGAACATCCTGAAGAAGCTCCGCCCCCAGATGTGTACTTTGGAGATCCAGGGACCGGAGGACGCAGTACGGTCATTCTGCAATTAGAACAGCAGCTTACTTGATGACGTCATCACCTCAGCTCTTCTTGCTAATGAGTTTACTCCAGTTCTTCACTGTGAAGTATTTTTACCATCAAACCACCAAATCGTCGGAGCACATTTTTAAGGAGGCTTAAACTTGACAAACCGACCACAGATTTGATGTCTCAACAACTAACTTCTCACCTAAAAATATCCAGAGTAGTATTTCAAAAAGTCAACTTTCAGTTGTTTGTTGTCTTCTCCACATTTGTTCTCTGTTGCGACATGCATTCTGGGATATTTGGCTGTCCCAAGTACGGACATTTCATTTTCGATGCACCCCCGGTAAAGTGGGCAGAGCAAGTCACATCCGGGTATTTGGACCGTGGTTGGCTAGACGGAGACTTTGAATTGGAACAACTTGACAGACTCGAGATGTTTCACAAGTTCACAAGTACAGACAAGAACACATTTTAAGAAACGACCATGATCTCCACCCTCCACTTCAGGCCGGGGGTCCTACACCAAGAGGACCAGAGAAGAGGCCTACAAGGAGTCTCCACCCTCCACGTCAGGCCTCAGCTCTCCTCAAAGAAGAGGAGGGAGGTCCAGAGGTTTCTCAATACCAAGCACACCGAGTTTGGACTTGTGTACTTTGGAGTTTGGACTTGAGAGTCCAGACTCCCAGGGACGGGATTCATTCTGCAATTAGAACAGCAGCTCACTTGATGACATCATATTAGTATTTTTACCATCAAACCACCAAATCGTCGGAGCACATTTTTAAGGAGGCTTAATCTTGACAAACCGACCACAGATTTGATGTCTAAACAACTAACTTCAGACAAGTACAGACAAGAACACATTTTGAGAAACAACCATGGTCTGCACCCTCCACGTCAGGCCTTGGATCCTCCACAAACAGAACACACTGGCAGTGGGATGAGGACAGCGACTCGGATTGAGACCGACAGCCTGTTTGCTGCAGGATTTTAAACCTTTATGTCTGGCAGGACTGATAAAGCGCCAGACAGCCTTCCCTCGCGTCTGGCGGGGTTGGCAATAGGTTTCATCCTGTAGCAGAGGTTTTAGTCGGGAACATCCTGAAGAAGCTCCGCCCCCAGATGTGTACTTTGGAGATCCAGGGACCGGAGGACGCAGTACGGTCATTCTGCAATTAGAACAGCAGCTTACTTGATGACGTCATCACCTCATCTTCTTGCTAATGAGTTTACTCCAGTTCTTCACTGTGAAGTATTTTTACCATTAAAACCACCAAATCGTTGGAGCTCATTTTTAAGGAGGCTTAATCTTGACAAACTGACCACAGATTTGATATCTCAACAACCAACTTCTCACCTAAAAATATCGGTAAGTAGTATTTCGAAATGTTCATCTTTCAGACTTTAGCTACGTCGCCTAGACTCACGAGCCCCCGTCTCAGCGCCGCCATGTTGGAGTTTTCCCCAGAGAAGGAGAGGGTCGTCTCCCTGTGGGTTGCGGGGGAGTAAAGATCTGACTGTCGTGGAAAGCTTATGCCAGGGTGCTGGAGAGAAGGCTCCGACCGTTTGTCGAACCTCAGATTCAAGAGGCGCGTATTCCGTCCCGGTCGTGAAACAGTGGACCAGCACTTTACCCCCGCAAGACTACTGGAGGGGTCCTGGGAGTTTGTCCAACCAGTCTACATGTGTTTTGTGGACTTGGAGAAGGCTTTCGTCTGGGTTCCTCTGGGGTTTTTGTGGGGGGGTGCTGCAGGATTATGGGGTGCCGGGTCATCAGGTCTCTGTACGACCGCAGTAGGAGCTGTGCTTGTATTCTCTGCATTAAATCAGATATGTTCCAGGTGTTCATTTTAGTCTCTCTGTTTTATTTTTATAGTTAGGTGAAGGTGGCTGAACCAGACAGGTGTGTGATAAAAACTACTAACGTTAAGAAAAGTCTCCAAGTCTCTTTTACTCAGGTATCGATGGCCGTGACACAAGAAGCAACATCCACGGTCTCCTTGACGACGGAGCAGATGAGAAGGACGGAGGACCACAGGACCAGATGGAGAGCGGCGGTCGCCTTTCTTTCAGTGGGCTGAGTAAGTAATCCCTCTCCAAGACTACAGAAGTATCAGTCATACGATTCCATCATTGGAGGCCAGATTCAACACAACAATGTAAAGGCTGTGTAGTTGAGTACAAAAGTATTAATCGCTTGTGTTTGTGTCTCCCAGGGAAGGACTCCTCTGGGCTTTTGTCTCTCTCTTGGGGGAACTGAGGGTGGACGTTAACCAACCCGTTAACCCAGGACGACCCAGATCCACAGCAGACCTCTGAACCCCTCTCAGCACCCCAGAGAGTCTGAGACCCAGTGAGTACGGTCCTTGCTGCCCCTCCACCCCGACACCACCAGCCAGCCGAGAGGACGAGGAGGGTCCCGTCCCCACCAGCACAGAGGACGTAGTTTGTTTCCATCTGCTTCTTCTGTGCTGAAGAAGCAGAACCATCTAAACCATCTACTGACAAGAAATCAAGGAGACTGACGGTTCAAGCTGAACGAGAAATAATCCTTCTAAAAGCTTTAAAGTATTTTATTTGTCACATAAAATACAGAATGTTCATGTACACTGCCTGTACAGTATTTATACAAAATAAAGAAATGTTTTGAAAATAACTACAAGGTACATTTGTGTTTTTACTTTGCAACAAACAGAGGTCCGGCTCAAAGAGTATTGCCAGGTACATACTGGCCTAAATAGATCAATGAAACATTTGAGATATCACAATATCAAAAGGAAATATTTTTTTATGAGATGACAAGGGCATCTCATAATTGTGAACCATCTTGGAACCATTAGAGTCGGTGGTGGAGAACCGGGTCCACCCGGTCGATCACTTTCAGTAAGAGACTGATTTTCATTTACCATCAGTTTGGCTTTACAGCTCATAGCTTTACTGAATAGCATCAGATCACCGATAAATAAAATAATAATAACTCTAGTATGAATCAAATACAAATATATATTTGACAAATGTGGGGAAATAATTAATACTTCTCTCTTTCTGTATTGCTCAATCGCACGCAAGCACGTGCGTCAATGCCATGGAAACCGGACCGAGGTATTTAAGGGCCGCGGACGTTCTGATTCGTCCCTTTGCACTTTGGACTTTGACATGAGCTGAACCCTCCTGAGAACCCAAAACTGTGAAGGAAAACTCTTTGAGTTTTGAACTGCTTGACACTTTTTGCTGGAAACGAAACTTGTTGGCGAACAAACCTACTAGATCACGACCATCGAGAGCATCAGAGACCCTGAGAAAGGCCTTCCGACGACTCCAGACCGAGAACCAGCCCCTGCTGAAGGGACCGGGCTGTAAATTAGACCATTACTGTGCATTTTATTTAGTTTTTGTCTCGTTTGTATTTAAATAGAAAAAAACAAGGCAAGTGGGAGTTGTGCATGTTAGCCTTGGACAGCAATTTGTATTCAATAAGCAGATGTGCTGGGGTTGTTTGAGGACGAGAGCGTGGCTTTGTGCTTTTTGTTGATTTGTCCTCACCTGACCTGATCTACCAGCAGGTAGAAAAAGATGAGGATGGTGACAATATTACTATTAACTTATTAAAACCCAGGCGGCAACCTCTGGTTCTCAAGGTGAAGCCAACAAGGAAGCATCTTAAAACCTGCATTCTCTCTCCTGACCAACAGGGGCGACTCCTCCGGGTGCAAAAAGAAGTCTGGTTGTATAGAAGTCTATAGAAAATGACTCTACTTCTCTCTTGATTTATTCCTCAGTAAACATTATAAACATGAGTTACGGCGCCCGTAGAAGTCACGATAGTCCTCCGGGAGCTCGTCCAGTGTGCGTAGCGCCCTCTCCAGCGCCTGAAGGGCTCGAGTTGCAGCCGCGGGGTCCTCGTTACCGTACGGGTCCTTCCGGTCATAGCTGTCGGCAGGTAGGTGGCGCCCAAACACATTTACGCCCACACCGAACTGCAGCGCAAGCGTGTTGTGGAACCACAGGGCTGAGGGAAGCAGGGACAACCGGATTAGTCCAAGCCTTACTCATATGAGGAATCAAGTTACTGAAGTGTGCAGTGAGTTTCCAATATTAAGCATCCACAATTCCCTAAGTTTGGTGTGAGTGTTACATGAGAAGCATGACAGTATGATGGAATGAGATGAGAGCCCGGGGATCTACTTTTTATCCCTGGTGATCATCCATCATACTGTCATGCTTCTCATATATATATATATATATATATATATATATATATATATATATATATATATATATATATATATATATATATATATATATATATATATATATATATATATATGGGTGGGATTGCAGGAGGAATTCGCTTAATAAGATAAGAGATAAGATAAGATAATCCTTTATTAGTCCCTCAGTGGGGAAATTACAGGATTACAGCAGCATTGCTCACAGTAATAAGTAAAAAACAAGTAGTATAATAACAGAATTAAGATAAAAGATACAGACAGTTTTACTCACCAGGGATGAAAAGTAGATCCCCGGGCTCCAGCACACACTCGTACCTCTTTGCCTTCACAAACTGAGGAAACTAGTTCAGGTCTGGGAAGTCGATGTCCAGCACCTCCGATTTATCACCTGATGGGTTGAATTAAAATGAAAGGAGGCATGATAGTATTATATACCATAAAACACTTGCAAACAAAAATCAAATTACATCAATATCTGAGTTTCATATGAAAGTGGACAAGTGGGTTGGTGCAGTATATTTTGAACAATTAAACAAGCTGGCATCTTCACACGGCCACTTACCTGACAGGTAGAGGTGCAATGCATCCTGGGGGCTGTAGAGAGCCACTCTCTTTGTCCCGGTCACCTGAGCCAGCAGGTTGTCCATCACCTGAAAGGAGAGCTTAGATCTAGAAATGCAACATTATTGTATTCTATACATGCCAATGAAGACGGCACATCCAAAATTAATCTTCACGACATCGCAGAGAGACTAAACGCAGGAGGCTCACGTCGTAGTGCGTCCACAGCTGCAGACCACAGGAGCTGATGCGGAAGACGCTGGAAAAAAACAGATTGGATTCAAAGAACTGTGGGATGTGAAAATCCTCTGCCAAGCCCGGGAACTGTTTTCTCAGATCAGCAGGTTCCTGTGAGAAATACATTTATATTCAAGAGCTTTCGCGGAGTGGGACTGAAGATGTTTTTTCTTCTTATTGCATATAAATACAAAACAAATGTCTCTGAACAAATGTGTTTTTTTGTCGCAGCACAATCTTCACAGATTTCAGAAGTCTTCTTAGTGCCTTTCAAACGTCCTCTCCCAGTGAACGAAGGTAATAGCGCTCGTCCTGACATAAGATCAAGGATCAAGTGTGTCATTAAAAGATATAGCATACTGTAAAAAATAAAATATATATATATAATATGATCCTTACCTCACACAGGAATAAGTCAGAGTGCTTTTTTTCAGATGCTCTTTTCACAAACTCACAGAATGGCAGAGTCCTGTGAATGAAGAGGTGCAGCTGAGAACTCTGCAGAAAATGAGCATTGATTGGCGTGTGTGTGTGTGTGTGAGTGAATCAGTGAGTGAATGAGTGAGAGAGAGAGAGCTCACTTGTATGCAAAGTTTTTGCGAAGGAAGTCCATCTGCGGCACAGTGGACACGTGGATCTTCACTTCCTTGTCCCCCCCGCTCTGTCCCAGATACTCCACCGTCCACTTTTCCAGGCATGGCCCGAGACGCGCGCCTCTCAGGACTGCTGGTCTGCGCTGGGAACAAATTGGAGTAAATTCAGCTGTAGACCTGCACATCTGAGCGCATCTGTCTGATGGCAAATAAATGTCTCCCAGGATCCAATATGATACATAACATTGTACACAACTTAAAAGGGCCACTCCAAAAATTATACGCATGAAGTTCACTGTACTTGTCGTGGGGTACTAGTGAATGGTCTACTCATAAATAGACACTACTTAAATGCATTATGGAAATTGTTGAGTTTTTTTACTTTAGTCCGGACATCTCAACATTAAACTCATACCTTACTTTATTTAACGTGTCTCTCAGCCCCCAGCTTTGTGAGCATGCAACTCCAGAAACCTAGAGGACCATTAAGACCCCAAACTAAGAGACAGCAAGTGGATTCTGCATGACAACAGATATGGCTGCAGTTGGTTGTTTAAAATGTTGAACAGATTTTAGAGTGTTTCCCAACAGTTTGTATATATAGTTACACATTGGAGAGCAATCTTGAATTTGAGATTTATATTAGGGCTGCAGCTATTAATTATTGTGAAGTAATTCCTTTATCAATGTGTCAAAACTTTATTCTTTAAAATGTCATAAAATGGGTTTTAAAAATAATAATAATAAAATTGCCCATCATCTTCATCTCAAAGTGTTCGTTGTATCTAACCAACAGGCTGAAACATAAAGGCATTCAGATAATAGTGCGTTTGTAAATAACTGCAATGATTACATTCATTGTTGGTGATTGATTTTCTATTAACTAACCGGTCACGAGCTAATGCTTGTCAACATCACTCAATCTGAGACTGGAGTACCAGGATAAGCAACACATTGTAGGGCTGCTAACAAATAGTCAAAGCAGCAGCAGCGGCCAGGCGACGTTACAGTTGGATAGTGTCGTTTGGTGCAGCCATGGAGACCCGCACCAGCCGCCGGGTGCACCTTACCTCTGGGTAAATGTCTCGCAGAAACACTTCCGTATCTATTTCTGTAAATATCGGCACAGTTACTTTCCCCTGCTGCTCCATCTCACATGCTCTGCTTCAGAAATCCGCTCGCCGGAGAAAGTAAACATTGTGCGTCACATTGTTAGTGTTCCCAGTAGAAACGAAACGTTATATGAATAAATAATGGTAAAAGTCGGCTGTAAAAACGGTATGTTATTTACAAAACAATGTTCATGCTTGGTGAATACGCAAATGAATCGCATTCAGTAATTTACAAAACAATGTTCATGCTTGGTGAATACGCAAATGAATCGCATTCAGTACTGTCCGCATTTGGAATTCTTGCTATTTGTTCTTCACCGGAAGTTACAATCACAAGCTTCCGAGGATGACAAAAAAAAAGAAAGAAAGATGGCGCTGCCCATGTTAAGAGGTTGTCACAGGTTTCCATCAACATTAAGCTTTACCCGTCTCTGTTTAAATGAAAGTGTCATCCTGAACCGGTCCGGTAAACGGTGGCTACCTTCTCCATCGCCTGCCGCCGTGGTAGCGGCGCTGCGCCCGTACAGCTCCGACCGCGGCGGGCAGAACCAGAACCAGAAGGTGGTGGTTCTCGGCATCCCGAATCCCTTCATCTGGTTTCGCACCCGAATATACTACTTCCTGATCCGGGCGTACTTTGATAACGAGTTCAACATTGAAGAGTTCACGGAGGGAGCGAAGCAGGTCTGTAAGCACCCGAACACGGAGGGTGCTAACGTGTTGTCAGCGAGCCACAACTACTCTGAAAGCTATAGTATTCATCGCACGTGTTTATTCGCCATTACGACCAAAACCCCCTCAGTTATTATCGTGTTAACCGCGTTTTGTTAACTCTTGCAGGCCTTCATCCATGTTTCCAGACTATTGGCAGGGTGTGAGTTTGAAGCCTTGGAAGGGCTCGTGGCTAAAGACGTAAGTACGGAAAGTCAACAGGTCCAAACTCGTACTGTCCATTCTCTACCTTTTTTATTGATCATATTTCAAAATATATCAACATATCAATCCCATTGTAGGAAGGGTAGGAAATTAACATTTGTTTTCGGGGGCTATTTTTGCCCCCACTGACTGAAATCCAGGGTCATTTATAAAATAATTGGGGGTGCTTTTTGAAACTTGTGAAATAACATTTAGCCTTTGTTCAAAATAATAAATATACTTATTTAGGCTTACAATATATGAGCAACTGTCATCAAATGACAACAAGAAGACTATTAGCCAGTAGTCTACAGATTCAAAGTGTTTTCTTAGATTTTTTTTAACACAGAAATCAGACAATCATATTAAATGTTATTCTTATTTCTTTGTGGTTATTTATTGTTATAACAATTTTTAAACAACTATTAACAATTATACATTTTTTATATATTATAACATACATAGCATTTTTTTTTAAACGTAATAAAAGGGCTTTACATAGATTAATTAAATTCCATTTACAACCAATTTTTCAGAAAATGAAAACAAATATTAAATTATATGTACAGTGTAGACAAATAATAAATATGTACATATACATATGAGTGGCTTATTTGTAAAAGAGGACCAGTTCATCATCGTCATCTGTGTCACTGTCAGCCATTGGTGAAGTTGCTGGTCTGACCTACTGCCTTGCTCAGAGGGTTTTATGTGAGGCCGCCTGGTTTTCTTCTCACAGCAGATTCTACATTCGGTTCATCTCGCACACGCAACATCGAGGCGAAAATCCAAAACATGATATGGCAACTGGACCGGGTCAGGGCTACGATGTTTTTGACAAGTTCATTAAATTATCATAATTATTAGAGGAAATTATGGGGGCATTTTTTGCCCCTCTCCTAGTGATATCAGGGGCAGTTTTGCCCTTTGCCCTTGTGTATTTCCGATGCTGATTTCACTTTAATTTAATTGTTGCATTAAACAATATCCCACATAACAGACAAAGAAAGTATCAAACCAAAAGCAACACAGATGACATCAAACTGTGCGTGGGAGACGTAGACTCAATGATACAGCATATTTATTTATAAAGTATTCCCGATTGAGGAGTCTTTCGTGTGAGCTGCTACTTTAGAAACAGTCAAAGAGGTGTTGTAGGTCACCAAACGTATATTAGGTGTGACCTGAGGCACTCTAGCCTTAACATTCCTAAGTCTTCTAATATTGGTGTCAATCTATGAAAACAGATAAGAGAAAGCAACGACAACCTATTTGTTCCGCTTGATGTCTCTCGCCGATCCCCTCTACAATATACAAGTCCTCATCTGTCTGTGTGTACTTGTTTTTGCAGATGGTACACAATGAATCTTCATACAACAGGCAACAGCTAATTGAATATCAGAGATAGAATACGAACGGATTGTCCATTTCATATTTAATTTGGGTTTTCTGAGATCTTTTTGGAAGCAGTTCTGAGTCCTGCATCGGTTTCCTTCATGTCTGTAGAAGTGTTTCCCCCCTAATGCATACATTTATTAAGTCACAGTGGGCCACTGCAATCCCTGGCCTAATGTTGCCTTACATTAAAATTATTCCAGTGAGTTCCATCATGGGCCAGAGCAACAAAGGCTTCTCCCCCCTCTGTGTTTCAGGGGGTTTTAGATTTAGATTTAGATTTTGTCGGTCTTGAAGGATGTTTTAACCATTTAGGGGAGAAGTAGAAGCAACATTATTCGTTTTTTGTAGACTATACTCATCATTTGATAAATACTGGATTGTTTTTCATCAACAGATGCAACTTGTTATGATGGCTCGTAAGTAGGAATAACAAAAAAAAAGATGAGTCGATCCCACACATCACAATTTGATATATTTATGGATTGATTAAGTAACCAACTTAATCCTGTTGCTCCCAAACACTACACAAGACAAATGTTTACCATTATCAAAGGACAGACTATTTTAAGAATCACTGTAATCTCTCTGCTCAAGTTGAGCTTTATCTATTTATTTATTTTGTATGTCTTTGTAGTTGATCACAAAGCTGGAGGAAAAGTGCAATGTGCTGCCATCGAGCCACAAAAAAGCCCTCTCTGCAGACGCTGATGACATCATGTACACGACGCCTGGAGACGTGACGATCTACTATGATGATGATGGTCAGCATGAAGTCTTTATCGCGACCAAAACCATATATATGGTTTAAAGACACAACCAAATGCAGCCATATCTGTTGTCATGCAGAATCCACTTGCTGTCTCTTAGTTCGGGGTCTTAATGGTCCTCTAGTTTTCTGGAGTTGCATGCTCACAAAGCTGGGGGCTGAGAGACACGTTAAATAAAGTAAGGTATGAGTTTAATGTTGAGATGTCCGGATTAAAGTAAAAAAACTCAACAATTTCCATATATATATATATATATATTTAAAACCAAAAACTCAACAATTTCCATATATATATATATATATATATATATATATATATATATATATTGGCTCTCCTGCTGAGCTCCATTGTTGTTGCAAACTATTAAAAACAAAGCAATGAGCCACATTGTATCACTGGGTGACACGTTCCTTCATTACCCTGAATACACACGCTGCAGTTTATTTTGACGCAATCCCAAATGCACCCTCCTGCTGCTGTGAATATTAACTAGAGCACCATGGGGTTTAATCCGCAGCCCCAACAAATGCACTATTTACTCCTGTTTGATTGACCTTTGTTAAAAATTATATCGTCCAGATGTTTTGGTAAATTGGTAATTTTTTTTTTTTTGTAGGAACCAATGGCTCCCTCCTAAAAACAAATAATTAATTAATACAACTTTACTGGGGAATAAATTAAGGCCACCTCATGAAGAGCAACAGAGGAGAGATTCCTCTTGCAGAACGAAACGGACAGACACGCAGTAGATGGTGTGTGTTTGAAATAGGGCCATTTTGTGCAGTGTTAATCTGTTTTCTTTTTCCAGGGAGGAAATTTGTCAATATTCTGATGCGTTTCTGGTATCTGACAAGTGCTCATCTTCCCAACGACACCATTGAGGGAACCCGTGTGTTCCAGGTGGCCATCGGTGGAGAGGGAGAAGCAGAGACGAAGAGAATCCTCAGTGCAAACTATGAGTCAGTATATCTTTCCTGTCAGGAGTATAAGGACTCTCACATACGGAATAGAACTACGCTCTGTGGGAATTAGAGTATCCGTGCTGAGCTTTCTTTTCTTTCTCTGACAGATTCCAGAGGGAGTTCACAAAGGGAGTGCCTCCGGACTGGACCATTACGAGGATAGAGCACTCCAAGCTTTTGGATTGAGGTGGCTATGATTTGTGGCTGTTGTGCCACTGGAAATGAATCAAAGACATCAAAATTGCCCCTGAGCATTTGCTTTCGTTAAATTGTGTAAAACAAGAGCAGCTTGAGATTAACCACAGAGGGGAAAACGTGATTCATCGCCTCACTGGGAAGTCAGAGGAAACCACCGGGACAAACTTGGATTCACTCACTATTCACTGTCGAAAAGACACATCTATTCTCAGAGAGACTGCCCAGATCTGTTTGCAGTATAACAGTGTTTCTTATCGTATTCTTCAATATCTCTGATATCCACCCCTAGACTACAGTAGGTGTGGGAACACTTGAACTTGAACTTGTCATTTGAACTCACCTTGCACCCCTTCTTGGAAACTCATCTTTTTTGTTGTTGTTGTAAAGACCGACTACAGTTTGGTACTTCAGACGCGGGACTGTGTGGTATAGCGATATTACAATTCAATGTTCCAGATTTATCTCTTTTCTTTTTTTTCTTTTGTCCCACACAACCTGTTGCAGTAATCTGACTCTGAAATACATGCTATATATGTACCGTATGTGTACACGTGTTTGCAATGATTGAGGCAGCTAGATGCAGCTGCAGCAGACCCTTGATTGTTTTATTAAAAATGTGATAAATTAAAAATGTGCATAGTTATTTATTATTCCATAATAATTGTCTATTTCTAATGATTGAAATAAGGAAATGTGTGAAAACCATAGAAACTTTAATGAAGATTATGTGAATGCCATCTTAGAATCAAACTTATTTTTTTAATTAATGAAATGGGAAAAATAGCATGAAAGAAAACCAATCAAGCGTCTGATTTTGTCACTCGCTATCTGCTCTCCCATTGGTGTATTCTCTCAAGTTATTTCCTCCCATTGGCCGAAACCCGTGCCAATCACAACCGTGTGTGGCCTGTGTGGTTCCTGTTGTGCGGTTCAGCCGGTGAGGATGACAGCCCGTGTGGTGTCTTACCGCGGAGTTCGCGGAACGACAGCGACAACATGAAGCTTGAACACCTGTAATATATATATATATATATATATATATATATATATATATACCAAAAAATGAGTCCAAATTCAACCATGAAACTCGTCACCGTGGCCTTTTACGGGTTTGCTCTGGGGCTTCTGGCGGTCGGCCTGCGGGAGTTGCTGACTGGTTTCGAGGAGAACAGATGCAGCATGACCTATATGTTTGAATACCCGGAGTACCGGGTGAGTAACCGGGCGAAGCGCTTCACCTGACGCCTCACGACACGTCCACCAGACAGTTAACGTTAGCTAGCTAGTTACGTTGCCTCATTTGTAGCGCGCGTTCGAGCACATAGGTTACGCGAAGAGAGAGAGAGACGTACATCTTGCTAACGTGAGAGGGCTCGTTCACTTCAACAGCGCCAACATAAGCCGTGTTTCCATCTGAACAGACCATTTAAACGAGCTAGTCATTTCCTGAATGCTGCTAACGTTAGCCGACAGAGCTCGTGGCGTCGGGTGGTGTTGTTGCCTCCCAGACGGGCTCATCTATTTCCTCAATGGCTTCACACACCTGTCTGGTTGGAGGTGTGTGTATGTCTGTGTGCGCGTGCGCGCCTGCATTTGTTAAGTACTGGAATAAGATTAGCAAAATGATCTGCTAACATCAACTGTTGATCCTTGAACGGGCTTAGCAGACGAGCAGGTTCTGCAGGACGGACGGACACACACACACACACACACACACACACACACACACACACATATAACTGAAGTTAACATGAGCCTACATTAGGAATGCATTGTGGGTCCCCCTGCTCTGCTCACTGCCCACTGATGTGTTCCCCTGGCCAGAAGTGCAGCACAGCTGGGGCCAAAGCACAATATGGGTAATGGGCCTTACTTCACACATGAGTTGTTGTTTTGTTAGGAAGAATAAAATAGACCACCGTATGTCTTTATCTTTGTTTATGTGGTGAATGGACATGGTCTCTTGAATCGGGGCTTCCTCAAAGTCAGCAGTGCCTGTGATGAAGACCCCCAGGAAGATGAAAACAGAAATGATTAGTCAGTAAATATTCCTGAAGTCTGAGGTGAAAGCCAAAGAGTTGATGGCGCTGCAGTATCAGTGTGACAAACCACGATTTGAAGTCGGTTATTTTGGTCATTGTGATATAGTGATACAGCTCAACTGTCTGGTCTGCTTTTAATACGTCCATCATACTTTCACATACCCCGAGTGGATGTCCAAAACCATAAAATATTTTTTTTTTGCAGTAATAAATAGTGGATCAAAGCAGCAAGCACTCAAATTGAGAATTAAGTTGGTAATTTAGCTTTTACAAAAACTATTTAAATGATTTGTAAATAATCCAAAATGCTGCACATTTATTTTCTCCCAATCGACCACTAGATTCATTGACTAATCATGTCAGCCATAAGCAATATTGCCCAGCGCCAGAAGTGGTCTTGCACATGTACAGTACATGCACCGAACAAAGCAAAGTCCGGCCATCTCTTGTACATATAAGGGGTCAACTATACCATCAAATGTAACTTCTGATTACATCTCGCACAAAGCCACAATTGCGTGCAGGTATTTAGAAGAGTGCAGGTGAGGTGGGGAGGTATTGTCTCCCAGCTGGAGAGTTAAGATAAACACACTGCTGTTGTGTGTTTAAGGGTGAGACTGTTTCCCGCATGCCTTTACAAGTGTGACATAAAGCATAATGAACTCTGAGAATGTGACCTCCTCCTCCTAACTCGGTGTCTGTGTTGGGTTCACAGCGTGTGGCTCTGCCTCGCCGGATGGCCAGACTGTACCCAGCGTATGGCCTCTATCTGTACGGGGAGGGTCTGTACGCCCAGGAGACCCGAGCACTCAAACTCACCGGCGCCCCTGTGCTCTTCCTGCCTGGAAACGCAGGCAGCCACAAACAAGGTAAGTGCACGATTTTTAAGCGAGGTCGTGGGGGGGGGGGGAACAAGGCAAGTTGATTTGTCCTCACCTGACCTGATCTACCAGCAGGTAGAAAACGATGATGTTGGTGACAATATTACTATTAACTTATTAAAACCCAGGCGCCAACCTCTGGTTCTCAAGGTGAAGCCAACAATGAAGCATCTTAAAACCTGCATTCTCTCTACTGACCAACAGGGGCGACTCCTCCGGGTGCAAAAAGAAGTCTGGTTGTATAGAAGTCTATGAGAGAATGGCTCTACTTCTCTCTTGATTTATTACCTCAGTAAACATTGTAAAATTAATTTATGGTCTCACTCTCTAGTTTAAAGTCTTTTTCAATACAGTTAGATGTTCATTTAGTAAATGATGGTCCATTTAGAGTCAAATAGACCATAAAGCAGGGAATGCTTTAGGGTGCGGCTACCTTGTGAGTGACAGGTCGCTACAGCTACCAGAGCTGTATATGGCGTGACTACGTCACTCCTCCACATCTGTGTGACATCATTATTGTGCATGTATCCAAATATATATATATATATATATATATATATATATATATATATATATATATATATATATATATATATATATATATATATATATATATACATATATATACATATCTTCCTCCTCTGTGCCATTGATCTCCATAGTTGACGAAAAACTATTAAAAACACATCAATGAGCCACACTGTTGCACCAGGGGACATACTCCTGCATTACCACAAACACACACACTGTAGTATATTTTGAGTAAATCCCACATGCACCGTCCTGCTGCCATGGGTACTCACTAAAGCACCAAACTTGTGTTGATCATCTGCTGAAAATAGTCCCTGTAGAAACAGTCGGCACCTGTTTATGTGATGTTTGCTAAAAACTACAGTGCTCAGCTGTTTCAGAAAATGACACACGTATACATTTGTGATCTATTATGCCCTCTTATGAACATGTGTGCATGCAGTTGTAAATACTTGGGGAATCAAACCTGGACCCTTTTGGTGGTATAATCTTTTCATAACTCCAGTACAGCTCTGTGATACAAATCCTTTCTAAGATAATGCCCCCCCTTCCACACCACCCCCGTTCCTGCTACCAGTTGTGTGTAGGAGGAGAACACCCGCGCCTTTCTTCATGTGAATACAAACACATTGCGCTGTAACACTGGTGTTTGCGATGGTGGTCCATGCTCTCTGTTCTTCAGAGTTTTCTTGGCTCACGTTAAGACTCCTCAAGCTGGTGTATTTTTAACAGCTGGTGTTCGACATGCTTCCTTAACTTCACAAGTTACACCAGCTCAATAGGGCACCAGTGTTGAGGTTTTTGATGCTATGTTTTAGTGCTCTTCCGTACAGGAAAAATTGCAATTGAATGAGCTTAAAACAAAAAGATTTTAGCATGAAGAAGAGAGTTTTCTTTTTAGGTCACAAACAGTCAAGATGTGATGACTCCAATCAATTCAAAATAGTAAAAAAAAAAAAAAAAAAAAATATTAGAGGTATGCATGTTAGTGCCAATCCGTTGGCAGAGTAGCGAAAACGCTGAGCATATATATGTTGGTTGTTAGTGTAGGACAAGCATTGACCATCACATCTGTAAATGGACCTGTTCTTGTGCAGCGCTTTTCTAGTCTTCCGACTACTCAAAGCGCTTTAACACTACATGACATCATTCATACACTGATGGGAGGAGCTAAGGTTCAACCTGCGCATCACCAGTAACTAACATTGACACACATTCAATTTTGGGGTTAAGTGTCTTTCCCAACGACACGTTGACATGGGCTAGCTGAGCTGGGGATCGAACTGCCGATCCTCTGATTGAAGGACGACCCTGCCCCTGTAAGATTCCACTAAAAACACCAGGCCTAAACACACCATCAAAATGTCTTCTTCTCTCCACCAAGCTCGCTCCCTGGGCTCGGTGGCCTTGAGGAAGGCTGAGAATATGGAGGGCGGTCTCCACTTCAACGTCTTCACCGTGGACTTCAACGAGGAGCTGGTGGCCCTCTACGGCGGCAGCCTGCTCCGCCAGACGCATTTCCTGCATGAGAGCATTAAGGCCATCCTGAGGCTCTACAAGGTCAGGCTTCGAGTATCAGCTGCTCGTCAGACAGGGTTACTTATTCTAGGTCACGGATACTGCTGGTGGAGTGATATTATAGTGTGGGGGATACATATAGCATTTCATCACCCGCTACATTTAAACTTTAAGGCATATAATTAATCCCTCTGGCTTGTACGTCTTGCATTAGTAAAGAAGCTGACCTGGCAACAGTAGTTCATTATAGGCAATGTTACTTTCTGGTAATTATATATAACCCTAAAGTTATAATAAGTGGGTTAGGTTTCCAAATAATATTTTTTTTTATTGTCCCTCCTCTCCAGCACCTGAAGACCCCGCCTCAGAGTGTGGTGCTTGTTGGTCACTCCATGGGAGGAGTGGTGGCCCGGGCGCTCTTCACCTTGCCCCGGTTCAACACCAATCTGGTCAGCCTCATCATTACCCAGGCCTCCCCCCACCTGGCTCCGGTGCTGGCCCTGGACCCGTACCTGCTGGGTAAGGAGAACTCTCGTGCCGGCGTCTTTAACGGTACATTGACTCCTTGTGCACTTGAGCTGTGCCGTCATTCCAAGATAGCACAACTACTGATTGGACTTCTAATCTAGATACCTTTGACCAGACAGGAAGTAACTGATCAGTGCCATCGGCTACTGTATTGTTTAGCTCGGGTGATAACCTGAACACATGTGACATTTTCACTTTTTACCAACCATAAAAACAGTAATGTCATCACATATTATTGGACAGCTCAAATACCGACTGTCTTATTCCTAAATGTGACAATGACTTATTTGTATTTGTAAATATGGAGAGACCCTTTCAAGAGCATAGCTGTAATGTGAACTACAAATTCAGATGACTTAACTTAAAGTTATAACGGGTCATTTTTGTGAATTCAAAATGCCTAAAATCCAATAAACCTCTGTTTAGTTGTGTACTTGCATTAACACATTAACACTAATTCTTCCAACAAGCCAGTTGCTGTCGAAAATTGACTTTTTATTCATTTTCAAGCCACTTCTTTACGATCCACCTTTTAGATCTTGGTTGTTTTTAACTATGTATTTCAACCGGGTATATAAGTTATCAGAGAAACAAGCGGAGTGGCAGGTCGTCTTGCAGCTCCTCCAGGACCTCCTGCTGAACAGTGACAAGGAAACAGCTATTTGTAACTCCTTCTTAGGAGAGAAGAAATCATGCGTATATTTGGCTGAATAAGCTGATAGAAGCTAACTGCAATAACGGCTATGGTGGGGGAGACAACAACTCCCATGATCCCGCGTTTTCTTTTTGTCTTTTCTTTTGTTGTTGTTTTGATTGAGGAAAATCACTCGTCTTTGCTCTGTGTAGATTTCTACTCAGCAGTGAGACAGAAGTGGGTGAACCAGGCGAAAAAGCTCAGGAACGTCACGGTTCTGTCTGTCGGGGGCGGTTACCGTGACTACCAGGTCCGCTCCGGCCTGACATCCCTGCCTTGTACACCAGGAGACTCAAATAAGTTGTCCCTAGTGGTAAGTATTGTTTGTGAATTCGTTGAGTAGCACTGGTAGGAACTTTCCAAGAACCCTGCAAAGTTTTAACGAGGAGCTTTACCAACATTTTTTAAATCATTTTAGTTTTTTAGAGTTTGTAATTCCCGGAACTACTTGAAGCAAAAGGGCTCGGTGTTTGATCCTGCACTGCTCCTCACATTTTGTTTACATTTCTTCTTTTTTTATTTTCAAGGCTACTGCCGTTCCCAGGACTTGGGTGTCCACTGACCATCTGTCCATCGTTTGGTAAAAGACACGGCACTGTGTTTAGGCATTTCTTCGGAGCTACATTCAAATAGAATGCAGATTATTAATATGATACGTCTTTGTGTTCCAGGTGCAAAGAGCTTGTCCTTGCTACTGTCAGGGCGTTCTTTGACCTCCTCGATCCTGAAACCAGACAGGTCAGAACAACAAACGTTCATACACATTTTCAAATGAATCTGTCTGAGGAAAAGAAATGCTGTGTGGAGAAAAATGGAGGGATGTTGTCATAGGCAAAAGACTTGTCAGCCAGTAAAGTGTCACATCTCTGGCTAAGTTTGCATTGCAAGCACATGCCATCTGTTTCCAAGCTAACCAGTGTGTTGTTATTAGTTCACAGTAAACCCAGAGAAGAAAATGGCTGTACTAAACCATCACTTCATCAGACACCCGGTTTGGATGCTGGGAGAGACCCAAGACACCTCCATCTCCATCTTAGGTCAGAAACACGTAACCGCGGAGGGGCTGGAATAAACGGGGACATCGTGCGAGTAGCTTTCATTGGTCCTTCTCATCCATGTGCTTTTAAACCACATTTGTATTCATTGTATTATATTTATAGTTTCCAATGACTCTAAAGCGAGTTAATGCCGTTTTGGTTGAGTGACACTATTAAGGAATCACTCATACCTATCCTGTTTGTTTTTCTCCCCATGTCCAGATTCTCCTGAAGCATGGAATGAAGTTAACACACTGCGTCTGGCTTACACCACACCAAAGGTACCAGACTCTGTCGCATTATATTCAATGGGTCATTTATATATTTAAGAAAACAAAGCCCTGATGCAAACAGATGGAAATATATTGTTTTCAGTGTTGCTCTCTGTCTGCAGGAAGGACAGGTCAAATACTTTCAGTTTGCCCTGTCGAGTCGCAGGAAAGCCTACAGCCATTTCTACTGCCGGAGCAATAACCTGGTGAGTGTTCAGCTCCCACTGTGCAGGTTCATCCATCCGGGTTTGAGACAACCTACTAAGATGCGTGTCACTAGCCCAGCGTTAGAGGACCGTATCTTTGATTAGTTTACTACAGAAGCCTAGAGATCTGTAGTGAGCTCTCTCTGGTGACCCATTTACAGTGTCTGTCTTTTTTCTTTTCTTAAAGGTACAGTTCACGCAAAAAACTAAAATACATATGTTTCCTCTTCTCTGTAGAGCTATTTATCCATCTCCATTGTTTTGGTGTGAGTTGCCTGGTGTTGGAGACATCGGTCGTAGAGATGTGGGTCTTTTCTCCACTATAATGGGACTAGATGGCTCTCTGCTTGGTCTGCTCAAAGCCTTCAACTATGGTTGAAAGAAAATAGTTCCTGTTTTTGATTTTGTGGTGAACTGTCCATTTAAGAACAGGAGAAGAATGTGTTTTTTTGTCCGAGTAATCTTTCCAACTTCCTTAAATTTGTATTTCATCTGCCTTCTGTTTTCTCAGATGAAAGAAAAACAGTAACTTAGAGAAAATATCCTGGCAAAACAGTTTTCCCCACCAAAAATGAAGGATTGTCCTGGCAAAGTGCATTTTCCACTTGCTCTTAAGTCATAAACGCGTAGAGTAAACTATTTAGATCAGAATTAGAAAATGGATCACCTGAATTGTTATTTTCTGCTTTGCCTCAGGGCTTTTGTTGTTCAGTGACTCATAGAGATAAATGTACCGTATATATAAAGTAAAATGAAACGCCATTGAAAGACATTTAGTAAAGCATGAACCAAAGTGATCAGTACTTTTGCCAGAGTTCAATTCTGATTCTGATTGGATGACGTTCAACAGGAGATGATGAGCTGGGTGTACGGCTGCGTGCACAAGAACGGTTCTTCATGGTAAGAATATGGCAATAGTGTATCTCTTCCACATCTCCGGTTATTCACTGTTCAGAATTTGCTGTCTGTCTTTTGTTGTTACATTACAGTCGACGACAAATGAATTTCTTTTGCTCTTCATTAATCCTCTTTGATTTTTCCAGTGTGCGTGCGGTGGATCTGTCCATGGCAACTGAGCTACTACCACCCTACAAGGTAATCCTCCTCTGAAAAGGCCGTGTCCAGTCCAGTCTGAGCTGCTGGTGGTTGCTCATAACTGTCTGTGCTCCTCCTCAGATCCTGATTCTGAGTCTCAGTGACTTGTCTGCAGTTACTCATCTGGTTGTTTCGGCCTCCAACCTCAACGGCAAGCAGGTACGTCGAAAACGAGAACGTCTCTTCTCTCTGAAGATAAGACGCTTGTGGCTCCGCGCTTGATTGGAATGCCATTAGTTTTCCACGTGTTTGTTCTTGAAGTAGAGTAATGACACGTTTTGACCAGATGATGGCACATGAGGGAAAATCAGGACATTTTAAAGAGTTCCTTCTGGAGTATAAAAGCCTACCGTTGCATTCCAACATGTGTCTTGTCCACAGTTCACGGTGGAATGCGAGTGGCAGAGACAAGAATCTCAGACTCTGTCTGTCCCAGTGCCACATGTTCTGTCCTTTGGTGAGTAGCGTTACCGTTCATGTGGATTCTCTTAAACTTGGAAGAGAAAAGACACTTTCCTTTTTTAGTGACCGTTGTTTTTCCAGGTTTGACTGTCAGCGATGTTTCGGTCAACTCCTCTGGACTTCTCCACATCATCAAGCTGCAGCACTTTCACCAGGTAGCTTTCATTTCTTCATTCGGCACTTGCTCCACTCAGTAACTCCGTTCCTTCTGTGTCACTAATCTTTGAACACGTCTGTGTCTTTAGGTTTATCAGGCTTTCAGAATTAGTGTTGCAAGCCAGTGCAAAGTAAATAAAGGTAAGTTTGTCATGTGATACAGAGGCAGGCTAAAGAAGCCCTGAGAGGCAAGTGAGAAACACATTCTGGTGGTTTGTTTTCAGATCTAAATAGTATATTAGATCTGAAAACATATATATATATATATATATATATATATATATATATATATATATATATATACATACATACATACATACATACATACATACATACATATATATACCTCGGAAGAGGTTCTGCATGTCCAAATGCGTTTGCTTTCCGAAATGTTTCATCTACGAAACACGACTGGACACCTTTAAATGTGTGTGTGTTTATGCTCATGTGAGCATCATTTGTTGTTGTTGGGTGGCTGACCTCTCTGCGCCAGCGAAGCGTCGGGCTCATATTTGTCCACCAGCACCTGGACCTGTTCTGGCTTCAGAGGAGGGTAGAGGATCTCGTTGAGACGGGGGTCCCTCTGTTTGTTGTTGATGAACTCCGTCATCTGCTCCACACTGAGGGACGGGCGGTTCTTCGCCCCGCTGCTCGGAGAGGAGAGGACCAGGTCCACGAGGGGAAAAGGGGAGCCAAAAACACAGAATTAAAAAAATAGAAATGCGCAGGAAGAGGAGGAAGGAGATGATGAATGCTTCCTATGATAAATGTGAATGCTTCATATATAGTGGGTGTGAAATTAGATTTCTTTTGTCACTTGCCTCTCAGCGCTTCCACAGAAGACACACATGTGCACATGTTGAGATGTAACAATGGCCATTGCATGTCTGTCTGCAGATAGACTGCCCAATGTGTACAGAATACACGTGCCGTGGTTTCGAGAGGACTCTTTGACCACAGCCAGGTCAGTTATGTTAGTTTCTTTCTTGTTCCTGCAGATGTACATTTAATTTTCACGGTATCTGTCATGACTTAATGTGATCTGTTTCCCAGTGTGCCGTCAGTGACTGAGATCTCAGGGATGCTCCACACAAGTTGTCCAGACAACATCTCAGGTGTCCTCCTTCAGCTCCACACTGCCCCCAACTGCCAATATAAGGTACTTATCCTCAGGCACCGCTAGGAGACACAGCCTGTTGACAACTCACCATGACAAATGTGGTGTTTATCATCAAAAAGGAGTTTGAAGTATGACTTAATTTAATGGTATGATTACCTTTTGGTTATACCCTCAGGTGTCAGTGAGAACTTCATTACCAAGGATGCTGGGACAGGTACAGCTTGTTTGCCTTTTGTTTTGTTTCTGTTTCAAGGAAAACTATCCTGTATGGTTTTTGTATAGTTCTGACCATGTGCTCTTTCTTGTCTGACAGATACTTAGGTTCTGTGGTCCCATGGTGCCAGTGTACACAGCTGTAACCCTGCTCCAGGCCTGCGGGGGGCAGCTGTCCTCCATTCTGAAGTCGAGGCGAGCCGCAGAAATGAGCGAGGTGGTGGCTAAAGGCCTGCAGCCTCATAAAGTCAATCTGCCCGTGTATATTCTGCACATTTTACTTGGGTAGGTTTCGGAAGATTGATGTTGAAATTAATGAGAATAATCAATCTTGACTTTGGGGAAGAAAAAAGCTGTTTTACAAAAATAAAACATTTTTTAAGATACCTTTTTAATATTCTCTAATAAATCTTACTATTTCTTCCTCCCCCTCAGCTGCAGCTGGTTTCAAGAGGTCTGGTCATTTCTTTACCTCCCCCCTATGGATGCTCTCCCCCCAGCCCACCCTGATAGTGGATCTCCTGGGGGTCCAGCATCAGTTGAAGAGTGGCCCCTCCTCCTGTCCCCTCTACTTTACATCTTGGGGGCAGCCGTTGCCTACTGGGGCAGCACACTGCTCCGTCTCATCATGCGACTGATCTCACTAATATTAGCTCCATTCCACAGGTATGGTTGGACATTTAAACTTGGAGGTATGTGGTTTAGTGTCTCATACAATATGATTTGAGTGTAAACCTCCTTTTCTGTGCAGACCATCTGTCTCCAGAGACTGTGGCACCCTGCAACTCCGGACCCAGCTCCTCATCACTCTGTGTCTGACTGTTACGGGAGCGGTGTCCTGCGGGGCGCTGGCGATCTTTGCTGCCTTTCTTCTCCACCTTTACCGGGTGAGTCTGTGCGCATGGTCACACAGATGAAAACCTGCCCAGTCTTAAACAGAGTAACGTCAAACATCAACTCTGTTCATCCCCCTTCTCTACATACATCTGCCTTTTGTTTGCATTTTCAGTTACTGAGACTGCAGATGACCGAAAGATCCCTGAGTCACATGTTGAATCTGGTAAGAGTTCCAGGTTGAACTGTATTGCTCCAATCTCACCAGCCAGCAGCAGGTGGTCAGTTCTATTGCAGCTGCTTGTGATTTGAATGCAGAGCCAGGGTTCAGAATCTATTACAATTTGATTCTCGGCAAATTAAGGTGGGAAGTAAATTAAGTTGGTTTTTTTCTGCATCTTTCCAGGCCCCCCGGAAGTACAGAGAAGACGAGAACGGCATGGTCGATGCAGAATCCCTGAGCAAGCCTAAAGAATGCAATGGCGCCCCCCTGCTGTCTGAGTGTGCTCTGCAGGAGGTGAGGGACGACTTGCAGCTCCACCTCTGCCTATCAGCACTCTTCACGCTACCCATCATGCTCATCACACCCTCACTCCTCCACTGGCTCCGCAACCTGAGGTACAGTATGACAATGGAAGGAGAGCGCGTGGGTGTCACCCAAGGCCGTGTTCATGAGGAATGGGTGTTCGTTGTGATCCTGTGCAGGTATTCTACCCAGCTGGATCCTGACCCCTGTTGGCCTTGCAGCGTGCCTCTCATCATTGTGTACATCCTGCTGATTAACTGCAACACTTTGAAACTCAGCAACAGGTGACAGCCCTCCATCCCCAACACACACTTTGTCGTCGGAGTTGAGGGGAATTCTGTCGCAGCGTTCAAACCTTTTTTTTCCCTACATCTCTTTCAGTAAACTCCTGCCTCTAACGTCCTGCCTCCCCCTCCCCATGTCCATCGCCATGGTGACCTTCTCTCCACTCCACCTCTACAGAGTCACCTACTTCCTGCTGGCGGCCCTCGTCCCTCTGGCCTCGTGCTGCCTGCTCTGACGGTATCTGTCCCGTTTCAGTCCGCAGCTCTACCATAACAAGCCTTTCTCTAAATTACAGCCCGACCCGCTGAAGCAGCTCCAGGAAGACGGGCTCCATCTCGCTACCGTGGAGCAGAGCCATAGACATACATAGCTTGGGGAACTGTGCGCTCGATGTTTGCACTAAAAGCTCCATGGCAATTACAACGATGTTTTTGAATGAGAGGATGTAATGGCCTTGGACCATTTGGTGTGAATATGGCTCTGAAGGATTGACCTGAAACCAAGTTTGCCTTACTCTGTATATCTATAGCTCTGCCTTCAAGGAGGATCAACAACTCTACAACCAGTGAAGCTACTGATAATAGAGGTTCTTAACAGGGTGTTACTGTTCAAATGTGTCCTTTTTGTCCTTGTTGTTGTGTCCAGTGTCTCCAGTGGGGTTGTAAACTCCTCCTGCTTAGAGATGACTTCTAGCCGTGTGTTATCTTTACCGCATGACTGTCCCAGCACTGACACTGGCAGTGTCACACACTCGCTCCACAAGGAAAAGTCCAAAGTTATTATGTTTACATTCTCCCGTGTTCAATGACGGCGGCAGCGCATTAAAAGGCTTTAGTGTAGGCTCTAATCTGTTACACATTTCTCAGAAGAAAAAAGGCATGATCTACTACATGTTCTCTAAATACAACGGTGTAGCCAAACAAATTAGTAAAGGGGTGGCCAGGCTGCGAGCTGTATTCATTTTGGTGTGGCACATACAAATGTGTCTTGTTTACTTTTTATCTCTTCTGCGTGGCTCCGTCTTAATGGAGGGCTGCACTGAATAGTTGGAAGCTTTAGACATGACTTTCGCATGACGTTCCTGCACGTCTATCCATTCTGTTTAAACATACATATACATTACATTTATATAACCACAATAACAGAAAAAAATATATTAAAAAAAGATATGAGGTCAAGTAATTTAAGCTTTATTTGAAAACCTCAGTTAGTAGTTTTGAATTTAACTGAAGAAAACCGTTCGGTACAGCCCTCCCGTGGGGCCCCGCCCTCTTTCATTCCCTCGCCAAGGAAACAGCGACTGTTACATGAGCAGCAGGCTCAGGGCGTGTCTAAAATATGCACCTGATAGTCTTCTGGTCAGAAATATTAGTGATTTTATTTTCACGCTGGTAAGAAATGAGCCAAGAACTGAAAGGTAGAAGGCAAATAAGCATTTTCCATCATTCTGAAATTCCTACGTTGGCGTCTTGGCAATGCCTCGTTCTCTCCATCAAAACCAGTCCAGCTCAACATGTTCTCTTGATAATTTCCACAGGTCCGCCTCCATCATAGACTTTTAATGTGAAATATCAGCGCAGGAAGTGCAAAAAGAAACCTGGCCGTGTGAGTGCAGCCTAAGAGCTGTGCTGTATGGGATGGTACATGTGATCTCACCCCTTCCCCCGGCCAGCTGTTGACTTGCCAAATAATAGTGTGCAGCCCTGTACAGTTCAGCGCTAACGGAAACATTTAAAACTACGTGAACAGGCTCCGTTGTGTCCTTTCCCACTCTCTGGTCTGAGAGTCCCACTAAGGGTCCCTATTACACGAGGACACCTGCTGTCATGGAGGTTTCCTTCACGCTGTGTGGGGGCTTAAAATGTGCGTTTGCTCGTCCTTGTTCCCGGCTATTCACTACCTGATAACTGGGAGAAGTTGGGTTCATACACATCATGATGACATCTGTGTTCATTACATGTACATATCTATCGAAACGTATTGACCCTTTGAGATTTGCCACGGTTTATTGTTTACGGCATTGAATCCCAGTGAGCCAGATTGCTGGCGATGCACAGGTGTTGACCGGTTAAATGCGATCAAGCCAAAGGTTAATGAGGTGATTGGGGAGATAACTGTTAAACGGACCAATTAGCTCCAGGGAATGGGGCCAAGAGTAGATGATCAGTGTTTATGGTCTGGTCCCCGAGGTTTCACAATGACTATCATCACAAGGTGCTCTCTGGTGACTCGATGCAATGCAGCAGCAGCTATACGTTGCTCTTGGAAGCGCCGGTCTAGGGAGGTTCAAAAACCAGATTACTTACTTTCACCTAAGCCCTGGATTTATGTTCAGTGGAGGATTATGGGATGTATGTTTAGTATTGCAGCAGATCCTTAGTATGATTTGGAGCTTCAAACAGCAACTTCAAGCTTTGAACGGAAACATTTTAAAAGTCCTCGTTGTGAGGGGAATTGCTTCAGTATGGGTTGATAAATGTCTTCTGTTTGATGGTTATTGGTTATTGAGGCACTGACCCTCGTGGCAGGTGTACAGGGGAATACTTGGGACCAAGGACACCACCACCGTATGTCTTACTTTTGCTTTTAAATACTTTTTCATAACAGACGGATCACAAAACTACTGGTCTGAGTGTCCTTTTGCAAGTTTTGAAATTCCAACTAATCTTTTTTTTGTACATGTTTTTTCTTCATATGTGAGAACGTAGTTCTTGTGGATCCAGATTGCAGCCTTTCAAGATCAAGTTAGAAGATGAGGCTGGAGTCGTTGTATATTATTCTCGTTGTCAATCAAAGCCAACAGTGTGTTAGTTCATCTCAGCCCCGAGCCCACTGCTTTCTACTGATGACGTTGCAGAAAAACCAAGCATAATATTTAATTTCATCCGAAGACAGCTGGACACACTAGTTTGTAAACGTTACTCAAACAGGAGTAAATGGTGAAATTGTTGGACTTTTTTTAAACCGTGAATTAATACACATGGCTATAAGAGGCTTCAGATAGACAGAATGAATTGTTGGTTTGGGTCTTCTACTGGGACAGAAAGAGAACTGCAGAAAATCAGCAGACGTCTCCTTCTAATGCCAGGTGTTGTAAGAAGAGGAAGGAATATTCTTTTACTTGAAGCTTTGGCTTTGCCACATCTGCGTCGGACCATCAGCACGATCGTCGTGACGAACCGTTTCCTGTGAGCTGGTGCGTGTTGTTCTGCCACGTAGGCCTCCCATTTTGTTGATTTATATTATTTTTTATTTTTTTACACTTACCCAGTGGCTTTTACATGCCGGTTAACTGTTGCACTCGCTCCGACAGCCCTTTTTTAGTTGTAGACGTTCATAACGAAACCCTTGTTTTCAAAGGTTTTTTCAGAAAACATGTCATGACATCCGGGGGAAAAAAAGTAAAAGATACTTTTAAATGTTTGAAACGCAACTAACAAATCGTGAGTGACAGTCTGTCTGTGTGACATTACACTAAACTGGACCAGAGTTCCCTTTTTCTTTTCTAGTCCTTAATGTTTGAAAGAAATGGTGTCTTATTGGAGCAGTGGAGCAGCTGCTGTGCCTTTCTGCTTCCTCCCGTCTGTTCCACACCTGAAAACCCTTCAGCACTCTGGTTTCACTGCCTTCATGGAAGCATACAATCATGTACCCCGATGTGAATGTACCCGCACCGAATGGCTCCACGTGCGCTTTGAACTTAATGCAGTTGCTCGTGGTGTAAGTGACCCGCTTCGTCGTGCACTCGTCTGTTTTGGTGCCGTTTTAGTGCTTTGAGATGCACATCGTCCGCCTCGTTGTGAAGAATTGGTGGCACACACGACTTTGTTGAAAAAAATTGTAAAGATGAGAGCTGTGGGATTTTTTTATGTGATTTCTTTTTTTTTATCGTTCTATCGGTGTTCACTGTGATCATGTCCTGGTTACAGATTTACACCTGAGGGTTTATCTTTAGAAACTTGAAAGTCATCACTTGGTGGGGAAACCAACAAAAAAAAAGTGACATTTCTTCAATATTAGGTTTTTACAATGGTCTTATGGTTATATGTGTGTGTGAATTTGTCTCACATTTATGAGTAGGACAGTACAATTGGCCCCTTGAATACTTCCAGAATTAGGTTCAAACTTTGAAGTTGGAAATAAATGAAGACCAGGAATCAAAGTGTATATTTCATAAGCACTCGATTTGAAATACTGGCTCTTTTTTTTTTTTTTTTTTAAGAAGCTGTAATCATTTAGGAAGTTTATTCCAATGTTGAATCAGCATGTCATCTGATGCTCCTAGCACATCTGTCTGGCATTAACGTAAACCGTTGTGCAATACGTGTGACATGACTTCCAACATGAAACCATAAAATACATTAACAGACCTGGTCGTTGTCACGGTGGTTGTTTGTATTCACGATTATTTTCTTTACCAAGTAATGAAAAATGCCACTAAATATGACTCCTTCTTTTTCACTGTATATGTTAGTAAAAACCCTTTGAAATGTTACTACTGTAACTACTTTAAAGTATTTTTTCTTTATTCTATTTGTGCCTCGAGTGACTTTAAAACCTGTAACCTCCTGCTGGCTGGTCCTTGTATGTAGAAATAATTAGTCCGCCGACCTTTGCCAATATACTGCAAGAAGAGGAAATGTACCTTATCAGAGAGGTTCTTTTCTTTGTGTTTTCTTGCGAGGCTCTAGTGTGGAAGAGTAATTTCTCCTCAGGTTTAAGCATTGTGTCAAAATTGATTGCATTGATGTTTTTATATTTCTCACATTTTTAACTGATGTCATTGTAAATGGGCAAATTGTGCAATTTTGGCACTATTGTTGTTGCAATAAAACTAAGAAAAATAACTTTCTTTGTATTATTATATAAATGTTACAGTATGAAATGGGCACTCTTTAAAAGCCTGCCACAGCCACACAGATGTTTTATCTTGTTCTCGCTCATTAGACCTCTGCTCTTGTTGAAGATAGGTGGAGCTCTAAAGTCCTCAAATGACATTGAATTAATAAGAATAATAAAGGTGTAAGTTGTTCTGCCTCAACAGGTTCATCATGATCAAACACTAGAATGCCACAGAGGTGGTCTTAATAGGGGTTGAACGTTATCTGGATCAGGAGAGGCTGTCAAAAATCCATTGTCAACGCCCAACGGCTGGGCTCGCTCAGCTATGATTTGGGCCAATGGCGCTGCGGCGTCACATTGGACTCGGCCAATCACGTTCTCCAAATCTCGCAGGTAGGTAGCACGTACAAGATCACGCCGCCACATGACATTGGACGTGTCGACAACGTAAGTTATCCTTACATTACATGTCTGTGTGTATTTTATTATTATATAGCCGCCGTAAACGTTACACACATATAGACATACATCTGTCGCACAAAGTCATGTTATCTTTTTTCTCGTCCGGTGTCACATCACGTTACAGGGGGAGAATACGGTCGGCGTGCGAGCTAGCGCTAGCTAGCAATAGCGTTACTACATGTAACAACGTGTTGGAGAAACGGTGTAGCGGTCAGTGGTCGCGCAAGCACTACAACTCGTCCGTTACATCGCATGCTTTCATTCTCTTCTCCAATAAAGTCATAAACTTTGTATTTCCATAAAGTCATTTGTTGTCATTTGTACATTCGCATAGCGAGCTAACGTAACCGGCACCATTAAGGTGCGGAAGAAGCGGCCGTGTATACTCCTGGAATGCACCGAGTACTGTCGGAAGTATTGACGGTTATTCAAACGACACATTAGCGACTTTGTTATAGAACCGGTGTATCGGTCAGTGTTAGCCAACCCCCTGTTTAAGACGTCTGACCAGCAGCAGTGGTACAAGGTCTACTCTAGTCACTATTAAAGATGGACCCAAATAAATAATATAACTGTAATAGATTGCCGTGTACATTATATGTATTCTCCTATACACATCAACATAGTTGTCAGTGGTAACATATATATATGTAATTATTATAAATGTAGACTGCATATTAAATCTACTTCCCCTTAATGCTGTAGATGTGTAAAATAAATGTGTAATCTTAAAGATCACTGTCGACAGATCACAAAGAAGCTAGCCGGCCACGTCAGGGGGACAGCTCTCTGGGTGTCATCCAGCGGCAATGAGGTTGGTCCGATCCTTAACAGTGTCCTGGCGGTGCAGGAGGGGCCGGGACTGGACACAATGGTCTCTGGAGTGATGGAGTGGTACCAGCAGGCAGCTGTAACACCCCAGACCAGGTTTGCAGCGTGGCCAGACCTCCACATATGACTGGACATATATGGCACTTTACATTCGGTGCTGGTCCGGACCCAGACGCCGATGTCTCTGGAGCCTGGACCGAAAACCGATAAATAATTCAGAATTATTACATTTTCATGGATTGCTTCTATTTCACCGGGTGCAGCTTTTCTAGCCTTTACGGTGCTTGTTCAGCAGTCCTGGAAACACACTGACCAATTACACTCATTGGAAATCATCTCACGTGATCCTACTCGGCCAATCACATATGTGTATTACCTTAAGCGCCACCCTCGACTCGAGTGCCATATTCACACACACACGGGAGTGACAGGAGAGACCCGATAGATGTAAAAGGTATGTGAGTCAGAGAAGTTATTTCACTTGGCGCTCCAAAAAGACATGTTCAGCGATATTAAAAGGAGCAATGTGAAGCGCCACTACGAGATAAAGCACAGATCTTTTGAGCAAACGTTAATTCTCTCTAATTGGACCTCGCTGAATTTGTTGTTGAATATTCATGGTCAGCATGCATCTTTGAGTGGGACACAGGGGACGTCACTCTGTTGCGGCAGGCAAAAAGAGAGCAGCTCAGGCAACAGGGTGTGCATTACTGATCGCCTGGTGGACATGCAAATCAGTGAAATTGAGCTGAGTGATAAAGAGGCCACCAGGGTGGAGATCTGTGGATATATTACCGTGTCAGAATAGACTACAGATTACTCTTTCACTCCAGAGTACCACGGTCTAAAACAGAGAAACTCCTCAAAAAAATACTGTCAGAAGTGGGATTCGAACCCACGCCTCCAGGGGAGACTGCGACCTGAACGCAGCGCCTTAGACCGCTCGGCCATCCTGACTTGTAAAACCCACGGAGAGAAAATAATAAAAGAGAAGGTGACCAGAAAAGGTGTTTCCTTTATTATATAGTTTAAGCTGCTTTATTGAGTGGACATTGAGCATACTGGTGGTGAGTTGTAAAGTCATGCGGTCTTTAAAACAGTGGGTATTACCAACCAATAGCAGTTTGTTATGCATGCATTTATTCACGAGATGCGTTTTGTTATTTCATAATGACTTTCGAGGTGCATTAAATATTAACACGGCATCAAATAACTGAGTGCGATTCCTACTACTAATACTGCTAATATTACTGAAACATGTCGGCACAACTACGGCTGAAGAGTCGGAACATTTAGTCGGGAGTGATCCTTTTCTCTCACCGAAATAGAGCCAACGGGTAAGTGAATACTGGACGTGTGTGTGCGACCGAGCAGAGCGACATTTGGAGCTAAATGATGTCATTTGCTAACTCATTATTAGCCATAACGGTTGTACGAGCTAGTTAGCTCATTGCTACAAAAAATGCTCTGCTTATTGTCGGCCCCCTGGTGGTCACAACGGGCTCAGTGCAGCTATGAGCACGTGAAGTTAATTTGGGCTTGTGGTATTTCAGGCCATAGAAATGTAACGCTAACTATTTAGCTCGTATGTTGTTTAATTGAGATTTGAACGCGTTAGTGCAGCTGCTGGCCCTCTAACGCCACACAGCCCCCTGCTCCCGACCACCTCGCCCCCTGTAAAGCAGCTATTCACTGCTCTTCATCTTTCACCATTGTAACTGTATCTCCGTTTGCTGTTTCAATGACTTTTGGGAGTCCATGTTGCACCTCGGCCGACCGGCCACCGGGGGGCGCGGTGTCCCAGTCAACACCTGAATACAGGCTGCGACAGTCGGAGGAGTGAGAGTTGCAAACACTGGCTGAATGAAAACATACACTCCCGTCGTGTTTGACGTTACTGTATTGTGCCTATGCAGGAGCCTCGTCTCACTGTGCTGAAAGAGTGGTGTATCGGAGTCCCATGGGTCTTAATCGGGCTTAAATGGGTGTACGGCCAGGAGGAGGTTTCGTTCACCTGCGTAGGTCTACTGGGGGGAAGATGGGGCGTCGTCAGTGGTGGAAGAGGTAAGCCTACTCTGCTCCTTCAAAATAAAAGCACTCAGGTATCCTGCCTTCAAACATGCATTGCCCGTGGTCTTTACGCAAGGGTCATGCATTCATATTACATGATGGCGTCCTTATGAGTGATACAGAGGCAACATGTTAATGTCTTTTGACTATTACTGTGTACTGTGTAGTTCACTCCAACAATGCCTCGCGCATATGTTTTGCATAGAAAATGAGAATCTGCTCATGTTAATATGGCTCACACTAACGTAGTACAGAAAGAATACACTATTGACACCTACAATGTAGAAGCCTCTATTATAGATACAGTTGCAGTTAAATAGCGGGGATGAGAACATGCACTCAGTGGATGTGTCTGTGTAATTGTTCTACAGGTTGACTACATTCAGTGTTCTCTCTCTCGCTCTCTCTCTCATGTCTCCAGTCACCTCCCACTCTGACACTTTCCCACATTAATATGCAGTGTGTGTGTGTGTGTGTGTGTGTGTGTGTATACACGTTATCAACGGACAAAAAAAAACCATCTCACGACAATCTTCTGAATAGCCACCCCCACCCCCCCCCCCAGCAACATTACGCATCCTACGGTAGGCTACATTTCTTCTTCTTCTTTTGGAACTGACAGCGCTTATACATGCTCTGCCCAGCCCAATCGAGTGTGTGAGTGTGTGCATGTGTGTGCGCGCGTGTGTGCATGTACTGGTGGGCACTGGTGGTGGGAGGACGTCGGCACTGACTGCAGCGCATTGCGATGCAGAGAGGGCGAATAAGGATGCGGTGCCTGTATGAGCTGCACGCTTGAAGCCGCCAGCAGCAGCAGCGGCAGCAGCCTCCGGTGCGGACAGAGTGCGGGGAGGTGCTGGTGGAGTTTCTGCGCACACCTCTGGACGCAGAGGGCCGATGTCTCTGCAGCGCCGCGGCTTTTTCAGAGGGATACCGTCTCGGTACGTGACTCCGATCCCAAAGCTGCCCCCTGGTTCGGGATCTGAGAGGGGGGGAGGGATCGAAAGCGGGGGGTGGGGGGGCGTCTAACGCGGCACCCCGCCCGTCCCGCCTCATTTTGGACTGCAGGGATAACGACCTAAACCGTGATATCCCCGCGCAGAAACCACCGTGCTGGTGTCGGGGGTCGCCGCCGTCATCGTCCGCGCACCGCTCTCTCCTCGCGTCCCGCACCTCTGCGCCAAAGGTAAGCCTCTGCCGCCCAGTGCGCCGACAGTGACGGAGAGACCGTGTAGGTGCTCATGGCTTCCAGCAGCGATGATGATGATGATGATGGTGGTGGTGGTGGCGGCAACGATGATGATGAGGATGATGATGATCCAACCGCAGCGCCGTGTTTATTCGTGGCGTGTTCTGCTGTTGTTGTTGTTGTTGGGGTTTTCCACCGAAAGGGGATAATTGCTGGATTTTTTTAGGGGAGGGGTGTTCATGCATGCGTCTTGCGAAAGCGATGCATGAGAAGAAAATGACGTAGGGAATTCCCACAGTAATCCAATAGCGAGTGATGACACCTGCACATTCCGCCAGTGCGGTCCCTATATGGCCCGCTCGGTCATGTGCGCGGCGGCGGCGGCGGCGGCGGCGGCGGCGCGCGGCCTCGGCGTCGCAGCACGGATTGATTCGAAATGATTAAAGTTTGAGACGAGTTGTTATGTAACGTGGTTTTGCTGACGTGAGCGGGGGTTACCTTCACGTCTCTCGGAGCCCGTAATCCGGCCCGTGTCTCTCCTCTGTGGACGGGTCCGTGTAAACCCCCTGGCTCTTATCCATGGAGGGATGCTGTCATAAATGAGATTGGGTGATATAATCCGTCATATGGGCCTGCAGTGTCTTTGCTAAATTCCTCTTAGAGATCTTGCAGTGCATAAATGTCCCCCCCCCCAACTGTGATCTTCTTTTCATGGGTTAGGCTGAAACCTGCAAAACTGCACAGCTTTCTCAAAAAATATGATACATTAAGCAAATCTGTAATTTGAGATGAACTGGAACAAGCAGAAATACTCTTATTTTTTTATTTTGTTTGTCCTTGCTATCCAGTCCTCACTTGATAGCATTTGACTAGAGGGGCAACCTGTGAATGTTTGGCTCTGACGGCTGTCCGGATTTTGCGCAGAACCTGTTACCTGTCGGCTGCAGGAAACTGATGAGTAGATGCGCAGGGTTTCTGAGTTGTGGATGATAGATGTCAGGAGGGAGGAGGAGAGAACGGTTAGGGAGTCCCTCCTGTACACGGGTCCAGAATGATTTGCTCCACCCCTAAGTTACAGGAAGTGTTTGAATACATAAAACATCCATAGTCTGCACTCTAAACACGCAGAAGAGGAGCTTCTGTTGCACACCTCCGAAAGCAGGCTTACAGCCTCCCACCGATACCGGGGGTCATCCTTTGCCCCGTGTCGCCAGGGTATCGTTCCTCAGCAGTCACACTAAAAAGATTCAAGTGGCAGATTAAAGCGGCGTGAAGGGCCACCGCGAGAAACTATCACGAGTCCCCGGAACACGGAAACCGCCTGCCGTTTGGAAGAAGAAGAGACGTGAGACGTGTTCAACTGCTGAGGGGAAGGGAGAAAAAAAACCAAGAAACAGGGCTGTTTGTTGAAGACAGACGTGTCCTCCCACACAGGCGTTCTCCCCCATGCTGATCACCTCTAGCATTAGGATGTGAACGTAGAGTGTGACATCTGGCATGTTCCAGCATAGATCCACTCTTTACCTGGCAAGAGGCCTAATCATCCAGAGGTATTGATAAACCCTGTGTGGGTGTGCCGGGCCTTTGACTAGTCCTTAAATTGACATGTGTTACTAATAAACACCAACAATGGCTCTGTTCTGTTCAGATTTCCCGGTGAGGCATGACAGAGCAGAAGCAGCCAAATGGAATTCAGCCATCATTTATTTGATGTGCGCCTGTGTTTGTAATTAGTTTTGTCAAAATGTCTTGAAAGTGCTGTTGTTAATGTTTGTGTTTGTGTGTCCCTCACCGTGTCCAGTATTTTTGAACCGTTCTGCAACCCATTCCAGTATTTGCTTGGTTCAATCGGGGCTCCTCCACATGTACAAACGCATGCACTGATTTCACGAGATCCCATGAAGTTGTAGTTGGACGGGCCACGTGTAAAACGGGCTGGGTACTGGACTTTAATACGCTGTCAATATTTAGGTTTATGAAAGACTTAGCTGGCTTCTTGTGTTTAGGTTCACAGCTGTTGTGGAAAACGTTGGCTTCTTTTTGAAAATGAAAGAAATGCATGTCTTCTCAAAGTAAGGTATGGGGGTGGGGGGGCAAAGAAAAGTATAATTTTGCTATTGAAACTAAGGCATTGTATCGGCACTATATGACAGCATTTTGAATGACAGCCGGCCCTTTAATACAATTCACCAGCATCTATTCAGTTTGTCAGAGAGAGTTGTTGCTCTGTGGAATGAAGGAATGGTTCAGGGAGAGGCCGGTTATCACTTCTGAAACACGTCCTTATCCAGTCAGGGGACTAGGAAGTCAGACCTTTTGTTTTAATATCGTTATCTGTTATTACATGTAATGTTTGGCTGAAATCAGGTGACCGTAAACGCGTTCAGACGGCCCACACGAGCCGGTGATGCACTTCAGGAAGTTAGCGAGAGGGTACATGTGTGACCACGCTCAGCTTTCAAAATAAGGTGTGAACAAGGCTACATACTGTAAAGAAAACATGTATGGATTATATTCACGGACAGTATAAAACATGTTACCCGTGTCCCTGATTAAATGAAGAGAAAGAAAAGTTAAAGTCTGACATTTCTCAAGTAGCTACATTTATTTTCATGTAAAAGTTAAAAAAAAAGAAAAAAGTAAAGAAACGTCAAAATATAGCAGTCATTGTCAGGAATTAGCAAGTGGTGTGTTTTTTTTACTCCACCTCAAGTCTTCAGAAATGTATTTCACACTAGGAATGTGGGACTTTCACTGTGGTGACTAAATGGTCCAGTGAAAATGCTGGATGTTGTGACTCTATCGAGTCAGAGATTCTCTTTCTTCTTTTCTTTTTTCGTTTTTTCGTCAGCAACACACAAAGAGAGCGAGAGAGTCTCCACACGTGGGTTTGTACGATGTGCACTTGCTGCACAACCTGAGTTTGTAACGGCAGATCCCAAAGCCATCGCTCTAGATAAGCTTTTTAAATATGGGTTGAAGAAAAGAGAACAGTTCAGCAGTTCAGGTGCTTCTATAGTAGATCCATTTGTGTACATTGTCTGTATACACTTTGTATGCCTTTCATAAATTCATACGCAACCCACTTTCCTATTTATAGAAAGGTCAGCGTTCTGGACTCGGGGAGGGCGATATCAATCATCAGTCTTGAGGCGTAAATGCTATTTTCGACTCGCCGAAGCCTGTCATGGAGGGAAACCTCCCGAGGAGTGACTCATCCACAGACATGTACTCCCAGGGCGGTGCGTTGAGAGAAATGTCCAGCGCGGGAACGGGCTGCCCTTTTTTCTGGGAAGTGGCGACACTCTGGCACCAACCTTGTCGCCTGTTGTTCTCCCAGAATGACTCCGGCGAGGCCTCGCTGCCTTGTGGCGAGCAGTCGGTCTCCATCCACCTTCAGGTTCATGTCGGAGCTCCGTGAGGACAACGTTTATGAGGAGAATGTATTTTCACCCTCTGACTCAGAAATAGGGTTTATAAGAGTGGATGTGGGTTTTTGGTTTTGACGAGGGGCGGTGCTTTTGTTTGAGGGTGCAATGCTTGTTTGTATGCGTGCGTGTGTGCGTGTGTGTGTGTGTGTGTGTGTGTGTGTGAGTGTGTGTTTGTGTGTGCTGGTGCCAGCTCCCCAAGGTGCCCGTTCTGTCAGGCTGTAAAGTGCAGCAGTCACCTCCACAGGAACACAGAGGGGTCCCTCTGCTGACACACACACACACACACACACACACACACACACACACACACACACACACACACACACACACAGGAACAAAGTGTGAGTGAGTATTATGCAGAGGAATCCCATCACTGACCTCATAGCACCTATCTGGCTGGCTAAAACACAGGGGTTGAAATTCAAATTAATTATTGATAAATCTATTTTTATTGAGCCAAACAACATATAGGATACTCCATACATGCATATTTGGGATTATGTGAAATGCCAAAGCTCTTCCTAAAACACCAGGACAGATCTAATTACTCTAAACTAATACCATAACATAACACACATACAAATGTAGTTGCTTTAAATCAGAATATGTCCAGAGTTTGGTGAATGGGCCAAAACAAGTGAGTAAAAAGAACTGGCAGCCCACAACCCCAAATATGTTCAAACCAGACATGAAAACTATTTTGTTGTCTGAAGCTAAAACCAGCAACGGTTTGCATGACTTCGGGAGTTTTTATTATACAAAGCAAAATCTTCTGCATATCTTTTTATCGAAAATGTGAATCTATATTTTAATTTTTTTAAAGGCTCAGTATTTTAGTTTGAAGCAAACGTTACTTAAACAGGAGGAACTATTTACAGCCACAGATTAATACACAATTGAAAATGCAGAACATCTGAAACATTGCAGTGAGAGTGTACGGAGCAAATTAGTATAGTTATCAAACTCTGGTGGAAGTTGGCCGATGCTACGCTATGATTGGCCCGTCTGTCTGGGTGGGCGGTACTTAGCAAAGGGTCAATTGGTGTTGTACTGAGTATTTCCTACATCAGAATAGTGTACTTAGGAGTGATTCTAGTGTGTGTGTGTGTGTGTGTGTGTGTTTTCATGGTGATGTAGGTACATGTCACCCAGAGCAACACTTTGGCTCATTCATGTGTTTTCAATAGCTTTCCTTTGAATGATTCATCAACATTATTAATTGTCTTATTATATTATTTAGTTGTGTGTCAATCAACTCTTAATTAACTAATCATTTCAGAAGTAAAAGACGTATTGAAACGATAAACTCTGCACACACACACACACACACACACACACACACACAGAGCAGTGCCTTTTTGTCTCGCCGTGAGGTGTGTGGGGTCATGTCGCTACGATGGGGCCTGTCAGTCATGGCTGTCACACAAGACGGACTTCTTCAGCTTCGGCATTCATAAAACACATTGCTGTCACAAAGAATGGCGTTATTGTAAACCCCAGCTCTCCGGCACCCTGTTGCAGGTCTGCTCTGTGCAGAAAAGGCTTTTGGACAGGATGTTTTAAAAAGGCAACACTCCAGCACATTCTGCCACGCTCCGGCTGCAGATGTCTTTCTCTCCGAGCGTGCACTGCCCAGCGGTGCACAGAACGTATGTTGGTGTCAAACAACAGAGCAGCACTCGGATGACTCTTCACAGGACAGGTGTCACATTCAACATCGTCCCACATATAGAATTAGAATATGTTTTTATATTATATCTGTAACACCTTGTTGATCTACGTCCGTCACAAATCCCTCATCAGGTCAAAACTGTGCACAGCGGTCTGGAATTGGGGTTATACTGGGAAATGGCGGTGCCTTGTAGAAGTAGAAAGGCACTGCAATGAGTCCAGATTGTTCTGCGCCCGCTTCCCGTGTTCATGTTTTGGTCTGTGCTGGCAGACTCCTCACCCGCTCGGCTCTGAGTGGGACGGGTGGCGTCTCCCATTCCACATCGGGGTTAGACAATGCGCTTGGAACCGCAGGAACACTTACATAACAACTCAGCAGTTACATATACACTTATTTTAGTTTCTTCCTCTCGGCGGAGTAAGCCTCCGCTTGTTTATGCTGCTGCTGCATGAGCACACGTGAGCAGGATTTACGTATCCCTGCATCTGTGATGAAGGTTTTATTCTGTCATAAATCCCTGTATGTGATGTGTGGTTTTGTTTTTGTGTGATGGAGCCGCGCTCTGGTAATCTTGTCGAGTCAGGGACGTCCAGGCTCCCCCCCCCCCCCCCCCATGTCAAATGCAGCAGATCAAATTTTTATATAAGGCCCGATAACACATACATATAACACAGCCGACCCACATACATCAGCACGGCGCCAGTTCATCATTTCTTCTTCGTCAGTTCAAAATGCAAAGTGAATTGATCCAGAAGCTCAGGAGCGGCATATACAGTGTATTAGACAATCGGACATACAAGCTGCTGCATACGAATCGCATCTGAAATGGGTTCCAATCCCTGCACGGTCAAGAGTTCCCACAGTCCACCTGTTGGCTCTCCACGCGCAATCTCAACCCAAATTACATGTCCGACTGAAAAGGACGGAAGTGCGAATGGATTATATAAGTGATGAGAGGAGACATCCACAACAGCAGATCCTTGTGGGGGCTTAGCTCCGACTCCGGCCCACATGGTTTTCCAGTGACTGCACGTAAATCCTGCTCACGTTCTTCACTTACCTCACATTTGCTTCTTTTCGTCCCTTTGACGGAGGATGCAGACGAAGTTGATCGTGGGTTGACGAGGTAAAAGAGCAGAATCTGCCACCGTGGTCAGTGATGTTGCTAAGTAACACGGGGTTGTTGAAATCCTCAATGCAGACTTGGTATTGGTGAATAAACTGATTGATGTTGTGTTCGCTCGTGTCGATGATGCTTTACCATCAACGGCACAAGTCAGAACTTAGTCACATCTCGACACACAGATACAAATAGTCGTAGATTCAGGGAGACTACGTCCATAAGTCTGCTTAGACATCATAGGAAAAAAGATGCTCCTTCAGACTCCAGTAAGTGTTCTCTATTATCACATGCATCCATGGGTCCATTGCAAACGGGTACAGCTAATAGCTAATGCAGCATTCTTTAATGGTGCCAAAATGTAAACAAGCAAGCTTAAAAAAAAGAAAGTCCCAGTACCCAGCCACAGTGTGTACAGATTAAACAGAAGAGGTATACAGTTAAGTATGAGCTTTAGAGGTAGTGGCAGTCAGAGTGTATCTTCTACCTGTGGACGTGTTTCCCTTGTTTTCACTCTTTATGCTAAGCTAACTGGCTGGTGGTGGTTTACTTTAAATGTATCATACTAATATGAGCTTGGTGTTGATCTTTTCATCTAACTTTTCATCTAAGCTAATAGGCATACTTCCCAAAATATCCAACTCTTCCATTAACATCAAAATAGAAGCAGGAACATGACGTGTCGCTGACAGTTCTGTTCAGCCACTTGAACGTGAGTGACGTTAAGCTTGGGTTTTCAGTTTTGCTTATTTGAAGGCTAATCACTTTATAATCCAAATGTTTTTTATTAAATACAGCAATGCATACACTGAGGCCTGCAGAGGAAGCAATGGTTTCAAAGCATCACTGAACAGCTCAGCTTTTGAGACAGACGCACTTAAACTTAAACTTAACTTAAAAACTTAAACCGTATTTTATTGTCATATTACATTTTTACATATATATGAAATTTGTCCTCTGCATTTAACCCATCCTTAATTATTAAGGAGCAGTGGGCTGCTGTGAAAGCGCCCGGGGAGCAACTGGGGGTTCAGTGTCTTGCTCAAGGACACTTCGACATGCAACTAATGGGGAGAGCGGGGATCGAACCGGGTACCTTCTGGTTACGGTGGTTAAAAAGCCAAAGATATCGGGGCTTAGCTCCGACTCCGGCCCACATGGTTTTCCAGCGACGCACCAGGCACGTATCAGCTCAATGGTACCGGACCTATTCTCTCTCTGCTCCTCAGTCCGTCTAAAGTCAGCTGCCCTTTGGCTGGATTCTGAAGTCACATGCCATCCTTCCTTTTAAAACAAAATGGCTCTGGTTGAGACTCTGACAGCACTCCTCCAACAGTCCCTCACTTTTCAGGCCACTCTTCTCCACTGTGGGAAGGTCTGTTCGTACCACCAAGAAGATAATTTACACTCCTAGACGTGTGTAATCATTGAAATGAGT
This sequence comes from Cyclopterus lumpus, assembly GCF_009769545.1. Taxonomy (NCBI): domain Eukaryota; kingdom Metazoa; phylum Chordata; class Actinopteri; order Perciformes; family Cyclopteridae; genus Cyclopterus; species Cyclopterus lumpus. The sequence goes on along the minus strand of NC_046986.1, from coordinate 22,616,892 downwards.
AAATAGTGCTGAGTGTTGAAACCGTACCATTCTAAAAACATCCATTCCTCCACTATTTACTGTAAAGGATGAAGGGTTGTTTGCTTTGGTGACGGGTTCTTTGACAGCAAACAAACCCCATTGGTGACTAATGCTTGTTCACTCATTTGTCGATGGCAACCCACTGCAATGCAACTGTTGCTTCTTTGTTGTGCAAGAGCAGTTTTCCGTAGCTCACCGCTCTCTCCATCTGTCTCCTCTTTCCTCCATCTTTAGGCTCCCGTCGCCTTCGGATAACATGAAATAAGAGTGTTGAAGGCTGTGACTGTTCTACATCTTCTACTTCACCGGTTCTGTAACAATGTAAGCACCAGAAGGGCCGATAACCGGAGCCTCTGGGGAGAAGGAATCAGACCATCGTCTCTGAAGCTAGCGTATGTTTCCGGTCATGACAGCATCTTCAAACCGACGCTCGCTGTGAAGACGCAAGGGTGGAGTCCACATGAATGAATCAGTAACATGCGTCTTCTCGTTGACAACCAGCACAACCGATAAGAAGCCCCGACCCTTCTCTTCCTCTTCTTGGGCCTTCCCATCAACAACAAGTGTGCACCTCTCCTAGTTGCCTCTTCGACAATCGCTCAACATGCGTCCTTCCCTCGCCACGGCAGTCCTGCCGCCCAGGACCCGATCCCACAATCCACCCAACCTGGCAGTGGGGGGGCGGGAACACCTGGTGGCTCCGCGGAGGCGCAGCCCCCACCTACGACACACCCTCAGCCCAGAAAACCTGCGCACCCTGGCGGAGAGGGGCGGGGCCACCGCCGATACCTCCTCCGTTATCAGCAGCCCTATCGGGCTCCTGCGGGCCAACAGTGACACAGACCTGGTGACCTCCCAGAGCCGGTCCTCGCTAACGGCATCCACTCTGGAGTACACGCTGAACCGCGGCCAGAACCTCGTCATATCCTGGGACATCAAGGAGGAAGTGGACGCCACCGACTGGATCGGGCTGTACCACATTGGTGAGATGATGATTTTTTTTTTTACATATGTAGTTGCTAGTGCTTTTAACTGTGCTGGGTTCGGTCGAGGACAAATCCCATTGTCATTCAAGACGAGTCCGAGCCACGTCTCTAAGCCTTAAAGAGGCATGTTCGGGTCAGGTCTTCATCAGCAAATTTCAAGTTAAGATGAAAATCTGAAGCTCTGAATGCATGCTCTTAAAAAATACACAGTTCTCTCTCAAAGTTGAGCTGCTAGTGTTTTCTGCATAACTGAAATCCATGCTTAGTTAATAATAACATACCGGGTCTGCAGCTGACCAAGGCCTTCCTGTTGCTGTCCTGAAGAAATCTTAACATCCCGTTACGTTTGTGCTTGTAAAATATACATTTTGTGGCACGTCAGATCATGCAATAAATGCCTAATAAATTGCAGGGTTAAAAAAATATGTGAGCAGAAAGATGCAATTAACTAAATAAGAGCTTTGATCCCAACTTTGGAAATCACTCAAAAGGTCTTTCAGCCGCAGGACGCGGTCTTCATGAGTGAATGGAGTCTACTAACATGACAGCACAGTTGTCATTCAAGTAATCCTTCCTTTGGAAATAGTATCTAAAGTATTATATTCATAAATTAAATGATTACAAATATTATAGTGTTATATATTTGACTCTAAAAGTCATAACAACTACAGTGTTCGCATGGCAATTCATCTCTCCAAATTAACTGTTTTTAGTTTTTAAATTTGTATTCAAAATTAATTATATTTTTTTACAGCAAACAGACAGATATGTAATGGTAGTAAAAGCACAGATGTTACTAGTAATACATTAGATCCATGACCAGAAAACACGTTCAACACGTTCTCTCATGATTGTCAACTATCGTCAACTTTCGGAGCAGTCAAGCCCAAACTAAGCAGTGATGGAGAACAAAACGTGTTACATTAAAAAGTTCCTGGTTACTGTTTGTGTTCTTTTGCTGAGACCAAACTTTGTAATCCCTTGCGCAAGTTGGTTATATTATATATACAGTATATTTAGAGGGCGCGTCGGCTACTGTTCATCTACCTTTTGACTGTATTGACCTCCATGCACAACCTCTTTATCTCTGCAGGCAGGAATCACAGGCCTCACAGCTCCTTTAAAGCGCTTTACTATATCCAGGTAGCCAGCAAAGGTTTGTGTATGTCAGGCACTGTTCCCTCCATGTTCGAAGGATTGGAGATGGAGACGCTACAGTAGATGTGGGTTGCATCTACTCCCCCATGTAACCAGCCACGAGCTTCTTAACTTCCCTCGGAGAGACAGCTTTAGCCGAACCGAGAGCTACCTGTCAGAGCTTTCCCCCACCGGTGTTGTGGAGCTGTGCTCCGCTTGCAGGTGCTCCTTCAAAGGTTACAGAAATGCTTTCTTGAAACATAACTAAATGACATTACGTCACGTTACAACAAATGAGTGACCCGAGTGCTCTCTGCACCCCGACACTGTCCAGGACCTGAGCCAACTTGACCCTACCTGTCCTCAAAGCTTTTTCCGCTGACCCGGGTGTTTTACCAGCAGGAGCTGAGAATAGAAAAGGAGAGTCTTGTGCAGGAGCTTCCAACTCCGAGTCAATACTGCAACAGGAGCTGAAGAGACTTTACGCGGGACTGGAGGCTGAGTCGACATGTAACAGCTCTGCCTCGGTGTACAATAACATACGCACCATCACAAAGCCCGCACTTCTCCGAGGCCAACGGGTGGTCTCCGATAATGTATCCTGCTTAGAGACAGGAATTTGACAGGGGGGAAATGCACTGAGCTGTGTGCTGAGGAAGGCTATCAGGCGTCATCTGTCCATCCAGGTGAAAAGCAATACAGGAGCAGGGGCGTACAGTCAGCACATTTGTTATTAAGATGCTGCTCTGCTCACACAGTGAGGAGCGGAAGTCCTGACGTCGCTCCTCCAGCTTCTGTGACTCGGTCTCGTCGTTACGCAGTCCTTTCTGGAAAAAATTGAAGCCAGCATCTGAGGTGTACTCTCCATATTCTAAGACAAGTGGGTGACTCGCACAGATGTTGCCAATGAAAGTTTAAAAATATTGCGATCGTCCCAAAGTTAAACAATTCATTTGTAAGCATACAACATTCAACATCAAAATCAGGATATCTCCAACTACTTGATTTTGGCCAATCCTTTTTATCTGTCCCTTGAGAGTCTCATGCTTAATGGAAGTACAATAAGACTGTAAATGAGTGAAGTGACCCTCTTATTAAATACAGTGGTTAGATTGCTTCTTGAAGATGTACCGCCCTCATCCAGATATATGAAACGAACCGACGTACTTATAGACAGGACTTGTGATTATACGTGTTATTACAAATGTCAATGTGGTTTAAAATTAGGTTTTCTATATTCTGGGACAGATGTTGATGAAAACCTGACCTGCCTCCACTGGTTTCAAAATATATATGGAAAACTGCTCTTGAAAACACACTGCTGCCCTGACATATATGATTAATCACTCTTTTTTTTGTTTTCTTTCTAAACAATGTATTATAATTGTTCAGTATGATTTCTGAACTGCAGAACAGTGTTGATGCAGTCTGCTCTCTGCCCTTACCCTGTCACGATGGGTACATGACTTTAACGGTACGGTGATGATTACTGATATAATACAGCGGCATCGGAGGAAGATCGCAGCCTTGTGCGCTGTTCAGCATGATGTATTGTGTTCATAATGAATAATGGATCTCTGAAAGCAGTGGGCGTCTTTGACTTCCGAGAGGTCAAACAAACCTGCCGTAGATCACACTATAAACCAATGCAGTTCGGAGACGACTTCAACTAGTTCACCAAACCATCCGTTTCTGATGACCTCCAGGACTGGACTAGCTGATCACATTTTTTCCCAAACGTTTCCCTCGCAAGGGAGAATGCAGTGTGGGGGAAAGAGATAGTGTAAAGTGCCGGTGCCTGGCAGGGCGTCAGGTCACTTGCCATCGATCACAAGGGCCGCCAGGACTTCATTACCTGCTCCAGGGTCTTATACCCAGGAGGGGCTGCCGCTTCCCTCGACTAAGCAGACATTCAATGATAAGCGACTTGCCCTCCCCATCCTCCACTCCCCTTCAAACATGCACACACTCCTCTCACGACTCCCTCCGCCCGGCAGCTGAGTTTGGTGCTCCATTAATCTGTGTGAGAAAGTGCTACGTACAGCGGAATTCCCCCTCCCTGTTTTTTAACTCGGAGGAAGTTTGCTGTTTTGTCCTTCTGGGTAGAGGTTGCAGGGAGGCTATTTTGGGAGTGGATTTCACTGATTAAAGGCAAACTTGTGTTTTTTTTTCCTTCTGGAAGGCAAGAGTCCGCAGACTAAACACACCGAGAGACGGAGCGGACTCCGCCTTTTCTAAGCAAGAGCGGCATCCAGAGCCAGAGCGCTGTCGTCTGTTGTTTGTCGTGTTTAACGTTGTCTGGTTTGACATTTAAAAGGGGACGTGAACACAGCAAGAGCGTGGTTTGTCTCTCTTCAGATATTTAAACACACGCACACGTCTCACTCACAGTTCCCCTCTCCTGCAGATGAAACCAGTCCGTCCAACGTGTGGGACTGTAAGAACCGAGGGGTGAACGGCACCCAGAAGGGTCAGATTGTCTGGAGGCTGGAACCCGGGCCCTACTTTATGGAGCGTAAGTTACCACAGGCTGTCACCCACCCATGAACAGTTTCATCCCTTTCAGAATATTTGTATTCACTTCAGTATTTAGAAAATATAGCGTAAAACATGTAATAATCAAAGATATTAATGTTCTTACAAAGGGTTGAAATGATCATCATATTAAATATTCAAAACAAACAGACCAATCCAACTTTGTTTTGAGGTCAGCACATTTCGCTACTTCCACATCCCATAACTCTCCGTTGCTTCCTCTGCAGCGGAGACTAAGATCTGTTTCAAGTACTACCACGGAGTGAGCGGAGCCCTGAGAGCCACGACGCCCTGCATCACAGTGAAGAACCCTGCAGTCCTGGTGTGTGTGTGTGTGTGTGTGTTTGTTGACCTTTGACCTGGGATTACCCCAAATCTTGAAGGTCAGGTGTGTCCACTGATTGTTATATCTCTGCTAAAATGGACTAATTTGAGTTTGATTTTTGGAAAGCGAGGACATTTTGAGGGCTAAGATGCCACGGAATGCAATATGACGGGGAGTGTCCTCACAAAGATAGAAGGTCCAAGGTTGTGTGATTTTGTGTGTGTGTGTGAGAATCAGTTTGAGATTTCGGCACTCTGAGGCTTAGTATTATCATCATGGTTAAAATGAGGATGAAGATTACACCAAATAATTATGATTATTATATAATTTTTTTAGGCTGCCTTACAAACATCTGGCCTGGGACAGCAGATGGAAATGAGCCTCTCTGGTTAACTCTGGCTCACTTACTGTCCTACTGTTGATTTAGTGTGCATTGTCCCTGCAAAATAAATGAATAAAATAAAATAAATGATAAGGTTTATTTTAAGATCTGATTATCGCACAAATTGTACAGTATACTTTGAAAACGGGCAGCAGTCCTTTAAAGTTCACATGATTTGTGCATGATGGAGGTGGTTCAGGCAGAGTAAGTAGAAGTGTGTATACCATGTTAAACCAATGAGCAGTGCATCCTCGCTGCTACGCCGCTGCCTCCTTCCAGTAAAGATGTCTCCTGTATTAGCGTCAGACATACAGGTGTGTTTTCGTTCTTCGGTGTGCAGAGTTTGACGCCGTCTGTTCCCCTCTCAGGTGGAGGGCCTGGCAGAGCAGGTGGGCATCGAACATCCACGAAAACTTATCAGCTTTACTTTGACAGGTGAGTTGAGAGGTTTGCTCACTCTGCGGTTCAGAATACCATTGTCGTGTAATCGTCCTCAATAAAAAAAATCAAAGGAAATCTGGCGTTGAGAGCTGTAAGTCAATTTACCAAAGCCTTCAAACACACAGACAGACTTTCTGTCTTTTCGCCGCGTGATGTAATCTCCTCCTCATGTTTTTCTCGCAGTCCTTCGGGGGGAAAGCGAGAGTAAACATTCAAAGCTGTCTTCAGGAAACACAGTGGTCTCGGAATTTAAAGAGGTGCTTTCCCGACGGACAGAGAATGTTATCAGCTTTCTGAAGAAGTCGGTTGGTATCACCAGCTTTAAAAAGACGTAAACAGGAAGACGACATGTCCACTACAGCTTGTTTCAATTATACGTTGCATCGGAAGCGGCCTTTAGCTGTTTTTCTCAGCCGCAGGCTCCACTGTAGTTCCCATTATTCCAGATGAAAACATTAATAAACCAGCATGGAATTTCATGCCCTAGTGCTCTGATGCAGTTATGGACTCGTCTATGGACTCAGACCAGAGGCAAACGGAAAAGGGGTCAGGAGGAGGGGTTGTAACATGGCTAAGACATTAGAGGATTCAACAATCACTTGTTGTTATCATTGAACACAACGAAAATGCAGTTGTAGCCCATTTTCCTCAGAAGAAAAACATGGCAAACTAAACAATAGTGCATTCCTGTCCTGTTAAACGCTGCTGTTTGCTAAACAATCCTCTAGTCAATATGGCCGACATATTCACATAGAAAATTCTACGTCAGGGAACATTGTCCATATCATTTGAATTGTTTTGTGCACCAAACATAATTTATGTAAACAGAGTCCACCTGTCTCTCCTGCCAGTCAAGTGCTGCTTATTCGGGACGCCACGATGGAGCAAGGACTCTGTAAAGATGTGGACACAACACCCACACATTAGCCAGGTAGTGGAGTAGCCTTAGGTTCTCGCTGGGTTAGCGTAGCTCCCTGGGGCAGTCGTCCTACGGCTACTCCTCCATGGGGCAGTTGACCCTGATTTCAGTGGCATTTGGTCAGGCCGGTCTTGCCGGGGGTCGGCCTTTGGGCGGGGATTGTCTCGAATTCCGCTCCCGACGAATTCGACCAATAACCACGCTTCCTTCCCCGACGTTGATTGACTGTATTGTCTGTATTGTGTCATATGCCATAAGCGCTCCAGGGATAAGCGCGAAGAGTCAACAATTAAAGACAAAAATGCAGCAAAAGCCACGGGAACTGCCAGCCGCCGGGTTTACATGCACCGTCGTTGCCATAGCATCTTGTCACCCGAAGCAACCTTCTTCTGTTTGTCATTATGCTTCCACAGCGGTTTTACACTACCAGCAATTTTAGAACGGCTTAGTGTGGCCTAAGAGATGTCAATGGTGGTCAGTCGGTCGATCCAGACCGAAAGATTCTTCATGCAAATATTGTATGGATCTCCACAAAACTGGGGACACATATTCATGGTTCCCAGATGATGTGGAGAAGATTAGAATGACGTGTCTCAACAGTTTGGGTGCAGAGATAGATGATCCTCACCTAATGAATTTTTACAACGTTGGTGATAACCTGACAATTCATCTGATGGCCACCTTCAGGTAAAACCTTTAGTGTATGACCAAATATTGTAGACGAAACCCACTGACAGTCCCATCCGTCTCAGCTGGGCCTTCTGTTGAATTGTGCTCGTTAGCGAATGTTAGCGTGCTAACATGCTAAACTAAGATGCATACACAACAACAAAACGGCACATCAGGTCACAGTATTTAACCCTTATCCTCTTCACAAGCTCGCTGTCACTGATGCTTTGCCTCAGATCTGCGTTCTACCGGCATGAAGAAGGGAATGTTTTTCAATCCGGACCCGTACCTGAAAATGTCCATCCACCCGGGGAAGAGGAGCGTCTTCCCCATCTTCAGCCACCACGGACAGGAGCGGCGATCGGCCATCATCGCCAACACCACCAACCCCGTCTGGCATGGAGAGGTGACGTTTTTTCATTGGGCTTCTAATCCACGACAATGAGCATGCTTTTTTTCCCACATACACAGAGGATGAACACCACAGTATTCATACACTCATTCACACACTTGTTCTCTTTCAGACAAAGTATTGAGTGTATATGTTCGTCTGCTTCTCTGCAGAAATACACGTTTGTAGCACTAATGACGGACATCCTGTACATCGAGGTGAAGGACAAGTTTGCCAAAAGTCGACCGATCATCAAGCGCTTCCTCGGTCAGCTCACTATCCCCGTGCAGCGGCTCATTGAAAAAATACCCGGGTAGGTGAAACACAGGTTCCCGCTCCATGGAACTTTAGTTCAGTCCCGAGGACTTGAATGTGACGTGTGTAATGTGTCGGCTGTCTTGGTGTTTCTCTGTCCAGAGTCCAGCCTGTGAGCTTCCCCCTGTGTCGCCGTCTGCCTACTGAACACGTAAGCGGCCATTTGCAGTTCAAAGTGGAACTCACATCGACTGGGCCTGATGGTAAATCAATCGAGTCTTTAAATTGAGTGTGTTTTCTTGAAATGTGTCTTTTCCAACATGGAAACACAACCTGTTCTGCCATTGCAGGTGCCTCTCCCGAGTCCATCATTGGCCTCTCACCCTTGAATGGAGCTCCAGGGACTCCGTCCGATGATGAAGACCTGCCCCACCATCTTTCAGGACTGGTCTCTTCGGGCCCTTCTCCCACCGGCTCCCAGGGCTCCCAGAGCATGTGGGAAGGCGGGGCCACGGCCTACCCAAAAAAGGACCTGCCTCTTGTTGGAGCCCAAGGTAGATTTGTGGAGCACGAGAGCCTGTCGTGCCACGAAATGCTCCAGAGGTCACTCAGCGAGGGCCTGGACGCTATCGAGGCCCCCAAAGGCCCCGGGGAGAGGCCCCTGGGTGCGGCCTCGCCCAAACTGCGCTCCAGCTTCCCCACTCACACAAGGCTCAGCGCCATGTTGCACATCGATTCCGACGAGGATGACGAGAGGTCCGGGGCCAATGACATCATTCCGGTGCCGCTGTCGCCACTGCTGATGAATGGAGAACCTCCAGACGACAGCGGCCCCGATGAAGACGACCCGTTCCCTGAGTTCCATCTGGGGCCGGAGCGGCCGGAGCCCTCAGCGCTGAAGGAGGAGCCCCAGGGCGCGGGCGGTGCGACAGAAGACCATGCACCATGCCTCCCTGAGGCGGAGGTGGCCCTGGAGTTGCGGGCAGGTCTGGACTTGGAGGATGTTTCAGAGCCAGACGTCTTCTCCGAAGTGGAGGAGGCTCCTTTCACAGAGGCCGTGTCCCACAATGCCGTGGCAGAGGGGGAAGTTCACGGGGAAGGAACGGGGCCGGGCGAGGACCCCTCCTCAGAGATGGACACCTGCTCCATGGCAACAGCCCCGCAGACGGTCTTCTCGTCGTCAGAGAGCTGCCCAATCACAGTGACGACTGCAGTGGTGAGTTCCTTATCCTTATATGGTCACGAGCCGCGATTCATCGCTTGTGTCTTTTGTCAAATGTCATCATAGCGTTTCTTAATCTTCTTTATCTTGAAGTGAACGTGAAGCCACAGTCCACTCTGCAGTGTCTGAGTGTCATTACTGTCCCCACAGTGATCAGCAGTCTCCACTGGGTCCTAGCCCCGGCTGGATCGGGTGACAGTGCACCATAACAATCTGCCAGAGCACCATCATTCCACGTTTAAGGGATATGCATTCACTTTTCATGGAGTTGATTTTTGTCAAAAGCTCAACGATTGTTTCCTTTTAGCATTCGTGCCTACGCACCGATGCATATTAGCATAAAGTTAAACATTTCTTGGCTTTCTTTTTGTTGCCTTGGGAACGGCCTCATGTTGTGAGCTGCTATTGTAGTTGACTGACTTCCTGAAATTCTCAGATATTTTGGAGCCGTAGGTGTGAATGCCCTGCATAACAGTGTATATGAGAGTCACCTACATCAGCATGAAGACCTCTATTAATCCTAATCTATGATAATTGTCATTTTGTTGAATCTTTTTTTTTTTTCACACAATTATTTTGTAATCGGTAGGATGCGGAGGAGGGCGCGGAGACGGCCATAGATCCGGGGGGAGACGTGGTTTCCGGAACCCCACCGACCAATCACGCCGTAGACGACGAAGGGGGTGGGCAGGGAGCCATTGCCGAGGCTGCAGGAGAAGCTCCCCTGCCCGGCGACCCAGTGGTGGTCGAGGAGATCAGCGTGAGGAGGCTGACCCTGCAGGCTGTGGGGGGTGTGGCTGAAAGACGGGCAGGGGAGGAGGCAAAGCCAAACGAGGAGGCGGCTTCCGCTGATTCCACCACAGAAACAGATGGAGAGGAAGGTACTCAACTTTAGTGCTTTTAACAGGGAGATATTATTTGAATTCCCAAGAAATGCAAAATCGTGTTTCTCGTGCTTGAAAGTCAACCGCCACCGGTGCCTTTTAAACCATATTTCCTCCCATTTTCATCATATTAAAATAATAATCCGTCCTTTGTGTGTTTTCCCGTGTTCAGGCTCTCACGTTAATGGACATCCTGTCTGCTCGCTTCCGTCTGTGCGTCATGACATCCACCGATACCAACGTGTGGACGAGCCTCTACCTCCCAGTGAGTGTGTGTGTGTGTGTGTGTGTGTGTGTGTCTGTGTCTGCTTGCACCGTAGCCTTTGTCTATTGCAAATGTTTCTGTCACCTCGTTTGTGTGGCAGTGTGTCGTCTGTGTGTTTGTGTCCATGTCCTACTCAATGACCCCGACATGTACTGCTACTCCATGATGAGAAGTGTTGGAAAGGGGACGCTTTGGTAATCCTTTGAATGTTCCTCTCGTGGCACCATGAGTTTTTTGAGTGAAGATACTTGACAAGATCTGGTAATGACATTCATGTTTCTTATCTGACTCTTCCTCTAGCTCACAGGTCAAAATGTCCAGTACTTTAGTTTATGACATAATAACTTCATGTCAGAAAAAATATTGACATTGTCATTTTTTCCATCAGCACTGAACTTTGTGGCTGATGGAAAAAATTAACAAATGTCAGTGCACTAAAATTGAGATGGTTAAGCATGTTGTTTGCGTGTTTATGTTCAAATTTGGCTCACAGACCACCAGCATGTCTGTAGACTTTTAATTTCATTCATGACACAGAATGCACAAATACAGTAAATCGTGAACTCAATTTCTGACCTTAAAACAGAGTATATTTCTCATAGCAGGGTTTGTATATGCTTTAAATTCAGCTGTTGGTGTTATCATCTGTCATTAATCATTGGCTAGCGTTTATTCATACAGTTATGTTGCTCCGAGACATTAAACACCGACTGTGTATCAATTATTCATTTCCTCTTAGACTGGGAGGCTCGGATCGACAGCCACGGGAGGATCTTCTTCGTGGACCACGTGAACAGAACCACAACGTGGCAGCGTCCCACCGGACCCCCTGCCCCGCAGGGCCTGACCCGCTCCAACTCCATTCAGCAGATGGAGCAACTCAACCGCAGGTGGGCTTTGTGAAGAGAAACATATCGCAATAAGCACTGTGTTTGGTGAGATGCTCAATATCTCCGATTGCATAGTGGGGCTGCAACTACCAATTAGGAAATGTCCATCCCAGTTTTTTCAAAGTTCAAGGTGATCCAAATCCCACACGTGTGATGTAAAACAGTGGAAAGCAGGAAATCTCTATATTTGAGAGGCTGAAAACAGCATTTTCTGCTACTTTTGCATGAATAATAACTTTTGGCAATTGGTCAACTATCAAGGTAGTTGACATTATGTCATTCAACTGGTCAACTAATTATTGCATGTGTATTGTAAGAATGTATACTTTATGAATGAAAGTTAAAAACTCAGATTGTAAGATGTCCAATAAGGAAATAAAGGCAGCTTTTGCAGCCTTTGACTCCTTGACTGGACTTCTATTGAAATGTGTTAAGTACATAGTTGTATTCATGTTCATCTTTTTTGCTAAAATAGTAGGAAACCATACTTTCACCTTAGTAACTCTATCTTTGCTCTTGCTCACAGGTACCAGAGCATCAGGAGGACCATAACCAACAGCGATCGGTCAGAGGAAACCCCTGTTGAGCTTCCTGAGCCAGAGAGTGAACTGATGCCTCACTCCATTTCAGGTTGGTTTCATTAAACATATTACGGTAAGAAAAACACACACAAATAGACAAATTAGAGGTGTTGTTCACAAGAGCTCCGTACTCGTTTGGGGGATACTAAATGAAATGACTCAGCTCTTGAAAAGGATTCACCTCTTGAAATACTACTGCTGTTTATAGTCTGTGGAGATGCTTTGGTTCATATACCCGACACATGATCCTGGATGTGGAATAAGCCGCTTTCGTTCGCGTCTCCCTGTCTCACGGTCTCACGGTCTGACTGGTATGTGTTGATCTCGTTGCAGAATACCGGCGAGAAAGTGCAGTCGCTCACTCCAGCGGCCGCTCGCGCCTCTCCCTGCTGCTCCAGTCACCCAGCGCCAAGTTCCTGTGCAGCCCAGACTTCTTCACCGTGCTGCATTCTAACCCTGTCAGTATAACACGCTCCTCCTCCTCCTCCTCCTCCTCCTCCTCCTCCTCCTCCGTCACCTTTGACCCTGTACTCCTTTTACATCGGATCTGTCGACATGTTCTCAAAACTCTGCATGTTGACTGATTTAATGTCTGAGTACTCGCCACCAGTCATGGGACTAGCATAGAGTGGTAGAACAGTTAACCAGTTGGTCATAGGCATTGAGCAATGACACCTCCGTTTGTACCTGAACATGCAGATAGTGTTGGTTTATGTGCAGGGCTGCTTTTAGGAAAGTAGCAAAGAGCCTGAGCGCATACAGTAAAAACTAAATGATCTGCATCGCACATGTAGTCTAGTAACAAAATCTGGTTGTTAAAATGTAATATGTTAGAAACAATGTTTTTTGTGAATTGTGCACAGCAGAGTGACATTTTAACTATTTGAACACCACGTTTTAGCGTAGTATGTCTCGCATTTATTTCAAATGATTCAGGACACTTGGTGTATAAAAAAAATTTAAAAAACTTCCACTGGCATTAGAAAGATATTATCCACATAATTTCTTCCATCTTGAGTGAATGAAGTGAAATGACCCCGGAGCTGTTCTCTTGTCTTTCTCCTGTCCCTCTATGATGACCTCACCTCTCTGCCCTCTCTGCCCAGAGTGCCTACCGCATGTTTACGAGCAACACCTGCCTGAAGCACATGATCAGCAAGGTGCGTCGGGACGCCCATTACTTTGAGCGCTACCAGCACAACCGCGACCTCGTCACCTTCCTCAACATGTTCTCCAACAAGCAGCTGGAGCTTCCCCGCGGCTGGGAGATGAAGCACGACCATACTGGGAAGGTGTGTGTGTGTGTGTGTGTGTGTGTGTGTGTGTGTGTGTGTGTGTGTGTGTGTGTCGAAGATTACCCCAAATCTTGAAGGTCAGGTGGGTCCACTGATTGTAATATCTCTGCTAAGCTGTCCAGTGGTCTCCTGTGTGTTTTCTGAATAATCCTCCCTGTGAGTGGACTGCATGTGAAGATGTGTTTCTGTGTGCACGTAGTGGAGTTTATCCATGCCTGATCGCGGGTGTTCGCATCTCAATCCTCAGCCCTTCTTTGTGGATCACAACTGTCGCTCCACGACCTTCATCGACCCGCGGCTTCCTCTCCAGAGCTCTCGCTCCACCGGGCTGCTGGCCCACCGCCAGCACCTGAGCCGTCAGCGCAGCCACAGTGCCGGGGAGGTGAGAGACTAGCCTCCACTGCACCACTTGTCACCCGGAGTCAACTTAAGGCTAGGAGAGGCGCTGCGATGTTTATGGAGGCCGATTTGAAGGAGGAAATAAACTGCTGTGTGAGTGTCTGCGTTGTGGGGCACGAGCAGGGAAGTCACCCTGCCACTTCACGAGCAAGGACGTCGGTGCTGCTTTCAGTGCAACACAAGTCAGAAAGGAAAGAGTGAAACATCACCTGATTTTAAAACAAAGCTACTTTTGACGTAGTCCTTCTAGATAGCCTACTGTATCCCCGGAATGACTGAAAATCTTCATAAACACACCGTATGTCAAATAATTGCTATGTTGACAGGTTGCACACATCTATGTATGTAGTCAGCATCACTCAGTCAAATTAGTAGTGAGAGCTCAGTATGATTACTATAAACTCTGGTGCGCTTCAGCCTCTTGTGGACGATAATTAGTATTACAACAACAAACCTATCAAAACGATCACATATCACCTCAGAAAGATGATCCATGCAAAGCCTTTTTTTGTTCAACTATCCAACTGAAGTAATAATCACTGGAGAGAAAACCATTTAGATCAGACTTAAAATCAATAGCCAGATCTTTATTTATTCTCAGTTGCCTCTGATATATACCCAGCAGTTATCTGAAATCTTGAAGACTGGGCTGACTGGGATACAGAATCTCTGCAAGTACATTTTTACACAAGATTGTGAATCTATCTACGTGCTATGCTATGGAGAATGGTTGGCAGAAACATGAGAAATAAGGTGTGTAGTTCTGGGGCGAGAACATGTGACGGGTATTCTGACGGGCGGATCCGTCTCAGAACTAGGATGCGACCTTAACTGTAGTGCTTCCTTTTGTCACAGGTGGTGGACGACTCTCGCCAAGCCAACCCGCCCGCCATGCCCCGCCCGTCCAGCACCTTCAGCGGCTCCAGTCGAAGTCAGTACCACGATGTGGTGCCTGTGGGTAGGGACAATCACATACGCGCATGCAATCAATGCAAGTGTGAACCTGCGCGCACGCACGAGACGCAGGGATAAATACACATTCCTCCTTTTCTTCCAGCCTACAATGACAAGATAGTGGCGTTTCTACGGCAACCCAACATCGTCGAGATCCTCCAGGAAAGGCAACCCGAGCTCGCCAGGAATCCCTCGCTCAAGTATGCCTCTCGCTCTCTCCATTTTCCTCTCCCCTTCCTTCCCCTGTCTTTGTCCCCCCCACCCCTCTCTCTCTCCCCCCCTTCCTCTCCCTCTCTACCCCTTGCTCACACCCAACACCTCCATTATCATCATCAGTCAAACTGAACACACAGTTAACCTTTAGTCCTAATGGATTGTGTCAGTTTACCCTCTGTGTGTGTGTGTGGGTGTGTGTGTGTGTGTGTGTGTGTGTGTGTGTGTGTGCAGGGAGAAAGTGCAGTTTATTCGCAGTGAGGGAGTAACAGGGCTGGCTCGTCTCTCTAGCGACGCTGACCTCGTCATGCTGCTGAGGTGAGTCCTGTTCATGTGCGTTTGTGTGTCGGACCGCTTAATTGTTACTTGTAAAAAGAAGAAAGATAACCATCTGGCTCCACCACTTCCAGGAATATGAGTCTAATTTGATCCACCTATGCTGATAAGTTCTACGATTTATGATTTCTACACGGCTGTTCCTCTCTGACTGTTCTGCGTGTGTTCCTCCCTCTCGTCTCCAGCTTATTTGAGGAGGAGGTGATGTCATATGTGCCGCCATTGCTCCACCCAAATTACTGCCTCTCGTCTCCTCAGAGCTCCCCTGGTAAGTGTCTGTCTCACTCTGTGTCTGCGGCCCCTTTATTGGCATGACACGTCTTTATTAAGTTCTGTCTTTTTATTAAATTTCACGCCTCCTGCCGTGAGGCTTAGTTTACATTGTACACTAAATAAAAGAAGCAATTTCCTAGTAGAACTGAATAGTACCTTCCTATACAACACAAGTTGATGTCAGGCTAATATAAAACATGAATACACTCAGACACAGGAGACGTGCTTTAAATTACACTCACATTCCCTCTTAACCTTCAACTTCTACACACACGCATAGTTTTTTTTCTGTCCTTTATTCTCCTCGAGTCCTCAAAGGTGCTACATTCACAGCCTAGCTCTCCTAGCTGGAGAGCGGCAACAAAAACAAGCCCATAGAAACGGATGAAACGGACACAGAATGAGACATTAGTCCACTTTATCTTTACATATATAACATATGTTTGCTGCTATATTATTGCTCTGGATTTAGCGCCTTTAAATGACTACTATACTTTTATTTATAAACAAAAACAGTAATTTCCATAATAATCTGATGGAAAAACTAATTGATAAGAAAAGATCAAATGTGCAACAAAAAAACCGAAATGTCCTTGTTCTCTTCTCTACTCTTGTATTTCAAACTGGGAAAATGGCATCACAAAATATGAGTGTGGAAAACATTTTAAATATGTTTTGGCTGATTCGGATATTTAGCATTATTTACTGAAGCCAGAGTCTACAGGCTGTAGCAGAGTGAGACTACATTAGTTGTGCAAGAGGACTATTAATAGCCAACAGGGACCCTTCGTGCATCAGAAGCAATGCATCCTGGTATACGTAGGCAGACTGCGTGAGCAGGAGAACTCAGCTCTCTGGGTCAATATGGCACTTGCAAAGGAATCTATTGCTTTAATTGGCTACATTCATCATCAACCCTGATTGGACATCCACATAAAAGATGGCACATTTTCTCGTTATGTAGTTAACCCGTACAGAAACACACACTTCCTCTCTCCAGCTTATCCATCAGTGTTTATCTACGACGGTCTGTCCATCTGGACACTCTCTATCTAGACTGAGTCCGCCTCTAATCTTAAACCGTCCAACCAAAACACAGACAGATGAAGAGATGTGTCTCTGTGTATCTTTGTGTCTCTCTTGTAGCTAAAGCAGACTGATACAAAATAACAATCCAGGATTAACCTGCATACAAGACTCCAATTCTCCCATTTCATTTTATCTCAATCTCAATCTCCCTGTCTTCATTTTAATTTTGTATCCCCCGTCCCCCCACCAACCCACCTACCCACCTCTTTTCCTTTGTCTTATTACTACTCTGACTTCCATTGTCCCTTTTCTCCACCTTTTTCTTTCTTCCTGTCTTTCTCTCTCACATGTAAATCTCAGGCACCCAGCGAGCCAATGCCCGTGCTCCTGCTCCCTATAAGCGTGATTTTGAGGCTAAACTGCGGAACTTCTATCGAAAGCTGGAGACCAAAGGTTACGGACAGGGACCGGGAAAAGTCAAGTAGGTTTTAAACCCTGCATTTCAAAAGAGATGTGTGTCTGGATTGCACTATGATTGGCCAGTCTGCGTTCGATGGGCGGAACATAGCGAACGGTCATTTGTGTGCCTCTTGGAAATCCCAAAAATGAACTGAGAGATTACAGACTAATCAGAATTTGCGATTTGGTTTGGCGAAGTCGGGGTGAATTTCATTGGCCTGTTTGTAAAATTGAAAATATTAGTCTATTAAGTTAATCATGAACATTGGGATCTATACAAAGTATTGTTAGTATTATTATATTCACAACGGGTCTAATACCTGTGTGTGTGTGTGTGTGTGTGTGTGTGTGTGTGTGTGTGTGTGTGTGTATATGCGTGTGTGTGTGTGTGTGTGTGTGTGTGTGTGTGTGTGTGTTCTCCCAGGCTCAACATACGCAGGGACCACCTCCTGGAGGACGCCTTTAACCAAATCATGTGTTACTCCCGTAAAGACCTGCAGCGGAGCAAACTTTACGTCAGCTTTGTGGGCGAGGACGGGTGAGAAAGACTCATGTCATTCCTTATCGTGTTTGTAGGCTGTGTGTGTGTGTGTGTGTGTGTGTGTGTGTGTGTGTGTGTGTGTGTGTGTGTGTGTGTGTGTGTGTGTGTGTGTGCTAACCATCCCACACACACGCACACACATCTGACAACAGCCCACTAAATCCACAGTCTACTCGTTAAAGGGCAGCTAGAAATGTACTACATGGAATACTTGAACATCAATAGGTAGTTTTACTGTAAACCGAGATGAGGGGCAGCATCTGCACTGTGTTTTCCAGTGACTGGTATCCTACCCTTTGTATTGTGTCCTTTTCTTGTTGCAAATGCACAAGAGGCGATGATCGTGTGGGCGTATCCTTATAGTAATGACCACCAGATTCAGCTGAGACTGTTGTCTACACCAGTAATTGCAGAAGAACAACACAACATTCCAACACGTTCTCCTTCCCAACTGGTCACATACGGTCACTAGGTCAGTGGCCAATGACAAACTACTTGGTTAGGTTCAGGGAAAGACCATGGTTTGGGTTAAAACAAGTACGCTTGTTACTTGAATTAAGTCATTTATGTAAGTTAAAATAACTCTGGTTGTATAGAAGTCTATAGTAAATGACTCTACTTCTCTCTTGATTTATTCCCTCAGTAAACATTGTAAAATGAGTTTATGGTCTCAATCTCTAGCTTCAAGTCTTCTTCAATACAGCATGATGTTTATTTAGTAAATGATGGTCCATTTAGAGTCAAACAGACCATAAAGAGGAGTATGCTTTAGTCGATGTGTCCTTGAGCAAGACTCTTAACCCTGAAATGCTCCCTGTAGCTTGGTCTACGGTGTATGATTGTAAATCGCTTTGGATAAAAGAGTCGGCTAAATGAAATGTTATGTAATGTAATAATATACGGCGTCTCTAACCAATCCAATCAAACCAATGGGTGACATCATAGCGACTGCGTCCACTTCTCATATACAGTCTATGGTCGGCTCTAGCTGCCGTATTTAACGAGGTGGGAGTGATAACGCGTTGAAAATGTACTGATTTAATTTTCCTATACTGACATGCATTTGTGTTTCAATGTGTGATGAATGCAGGCTGGACTACAGCGGACCCTCCAGAGAGTTTTTCTTCCTGGTGTCCAGAGAACTGTTCAACCCGTACTACGGCCTGTTTGAATACTCGGCCAATGACACGTACACTGTCCAGATCAGCCCCATGTCTGCCTTTGTAGACAACCACCACGAATGGTGAGGTCTCCATGTATCAGTTTGTCGGATGTATGTTTGTTGAGGTTAGCCTGCTGCCGTGCTGACTGTAAAGTGTCCGTCTTGTCCAGCTCTGACTGCTGCGCGCCCCCATCCCAAAATAGAAGTCATCTGCGGGGTGCTGTCGGGAAATTTGGATCAGCAATTTGTGGCTCACCAGTCAATTTTAGCTCAGCGACAGTGATTGGCTGGACGGATGGACATATGGATGGATGGATGGATTGATGGATGGATGGGTGATCAGACTGATGAATGGATGGGCAGACGACTAGACAGGAAAACAATAATATGATGGACTGGATGAAGAAAAAAAGCAACATTAACTCAAGTCTTCTGGGGTTTGTTTGTCACGCTGGACAAACCTAATGGCTCTTATCAAATTGAAGAATGTCAAGTCAATACTTCTGTTGTTGTAGAGACAATATGTCTGACGTTGGAGGTGTCCTCACATTGTCCCTGCTGGTTCAGCTGGTCTCCGTGCTCCAGACTTCAGCTCCGTTCTGACTCCGTGCTTCGTACTCACAGTAAATCTTTGGGAGCGGGGAGGGATTTTTTATTGTCATAAACAATGTCACCATCTGGTGCATTCTCAGTTGGAAAGGGAACTTCAAATTTGACTTTAGCTCGTCAAATACTATATCAAACCAAAGACGAAGTAACTTCCACAGTGTTTATGCATCCACGGATAGAGGATTGAAAGTCCCTCCGCTCCGTTACCCTCGTTCTCTCGACATCTGAAAGAGTAAACTCCCACCATCTCGTGCTCAAAGCAGGCTTTACCAAACGTCTGGTCGTGAAGCAATCCTTTTAAAGGGACGATTTACCCTCTTATTTTCTGTGTTGCGTTGTAGGTTTCGCTTCAGTGGGCGCATCCTGGGCCTGGCCCTGGTCCATCAGTACCTGCTGGACGCCTTCTTCACCCGACCCTTCTACAAGGGGCTCCTTCGCATGTAAGTCCCTCAGCCCTCTTCCCTCCAATTTCCTAATTCCACAGCAGCCTGCAGGGCACCAGCTCCTCCAATCAGATCCCCCTCACTAACTCTAAGGCCGTGCTGAGAATGTAAGTGTTTCAGTCAGATCCTCTCAGCCAGCAGTTGGCAGCAGGAGCAACATCCTTATTAATAGCTTTGTCCAAACAACCTCATACCCTGCCAAATGTCTGCACTAAGGACAGATGTTTATGTAATAAAAAGGGTTCTTAACCTCTTCACTGACGTGGATCCTTTCTTGGCTCCACCATTATTATGCCGACGAGCACATAGAAATGTATTTTGGATCCTAATACAATCACGTACAATAGTTTATCATGACTATATATGAATAATGCATGCTGCATTGCAGACATACTTTGTTGTGATGGTGCAATAAAAAAATGATAATCTTCATTTTCATATTTTGATTTTTCTGTATGAAAATGTATCCAGGTGATAAAAGCTGAGAAATGGCAATAAATAGCTAACTTACTGTCTCCATAGCAACACAAAGCTTCCTGTTTACATCACTCAATCAATCAATAATAATATTATTTTTAGATAAATATATATACAGTAAATATACACACACATATATATATATATACACACACACACACATATCAGCATATATCAAAGGACAAAGAGGTAATAATATCAGGATATATAATATATCTCGATGGGGTTTATTCTGACACATAATACATTTGGGCAAACATATTTCCTGCCATGCATCAGGCTGGGTCTCACATTTGACTATCTTTGAGGACAGCTGTCTTGGGCTATTGTGTTTGGGCTAATTAACCTTTGACCCTCCCTGCTCACAATCAGCCACGGTTTATGAGTAGGGCAACCCGTCAATGCCTTGTTGACCTCCCTGCAAGCTCTGTGTAACCTCTGCCGGTGCTCATGCAGCCCATGTGACCTGAGTGACCTGGAGTTCCTGGACGAGGAGTTCCACCAGAGCCTGCAGTGGATGAAGGACAACGACATCGAGGACATGCTGGACCTCACCTTCACTGTGAACGAGGAGGTCTTTGGACAGGTGCGTGGGAGTGATTGAAGAAGAAGAGTCTTTTGTGGCTCAATTCTTCGTGAGCTGGAGAAAATGCACCCGTATTCAAGACTGCAATGTGTGCATGTGATTGTGCAGATCACAGAGAGAGAGCTGAAGCCAGGCGGAGCCGGTATCCCCGTGTCAGAGAAGAACAAGAAGGAGTACATTGAGCGCATGGTCAAGTGGCGTATCGAGCGAGGAGTGGCTCAGCAGACGGAGAGCCTGGTCCGAGGCTTCTATGAGGTACAGCGCTTCATTAATGAGGCTGTGAAGGGGCGATGAGTACGATTCCTCTTCTCCAGAGCACATAATGGCTATGATACACTTTACACTTTATAAAGATATAGGCTCTTATTATATAAAAACACTCACAGTAAATTGAACGTTGTGAATCTATTCTTGCTAGTGATCACGGTAGAGAAGTAAAATAAAAAATAGAGCCTAATATTAAAAATATAGGAATTATCATTTAAGAGACTCTTTTTTTATGCAGCGGGAACTTGTGATTTACGATCACCTTATTTATGACAGTTAAAAGTGTAAGTTTAAGAACGTATTCTGGTTTAGAACTGTATAAGAAGACGGATGTCGACGTGTCACAGCTCCCAGTCCTACACGCTGTGGGAGCTCCCAGTCCTACACGCTGGGGGAGCTCCCAGTCCTACACGCTGTGACAGCTCCCAGTCCTACACGCTGGGGGAGCTCCCAGTCCTACACGCTGTGACAGCTCCCAGTCCTACACGCTGTGACAGCTCCCAGTCCTACACGCTGTGACAGCTCCCAGTCCTACACGCTGTCACAGCTCCCAGTCCTACACGCTGTGACAGCTCCCAGTCCTACACGCTGTGACAGCTCCCAGTCCTACACGCTGTGACAGCTCCCAGTCCTACACGCTGTCACAGCTCCCAGTCCTACACGCTGTCACAGCTCCCAGTCCTACATGCTGGGGGAGCTTAGCGTACCAAAGTGAACCAAGAGCGATCTGTAATCTGGACTGGCGCCAACATTCTGTTGCTTCCTCGTGTGTTTTCATAACTGGCCCTGTTTAGGTCTGTTGCCTGGCAGGAGGGCAGATTACCGGGTCTTTGTGGGGATACATTTGAGTTTACAGGCTTCTGTCTGATTCAACAAATCGAATCCAACATTTACCGTAAACAAAACGGATGGAAACGTTGTCCCACAATGTTTATCCTGTTGCCATCTGCGTGTGAATATGCATGCTAAGGAGCTACCATCTTGGTCAGTGCTCTGAAAACACTCAAACATTGTGAAGTATGAGGGAAGACTCCGGTCAATGAGAGGCCGCACCAGCATGTGATACCACGTGTTCCTCCGTGTGCGTTTGTTAGGTGGTGGACGTGCGACTGGTGTCGGTGTTTGACGCCAGGGAGCTGGAGCTGGTGATTGCGGGCACGGCGGAGATCGACCTGGCAGACTGGAGAAACAACACCGAGTACAGAGGAGGTACGTAGAGCCGGAGGGCAGCGAGGAGGCAGCGGAGCAGAGGCGTAGAGGAAAGTGTTGACATGCATCGTGAGGAACAGTCAAAGTGTATACTAGTGACAGAGTCATCCACAACCTGAAGCTGCGTGTGTGCAGCCAGTCACCTTCTGTAGTCGGGGATGCCCTCACACTCAAATCAAGTTGACTGTTTTAAACTAGCCAGACAGCCAGCTGCGTACATTAACCAAGACGTCACTGCAATGATGGGCGTAAGGGAGGCGGACTAACACCCCCCCCCCCCCCCCCCCAAACGGTTGACCTCTTTTGGGGCCGTCCAAGTCCACCCTGCAATTATACCTCTGCATCTCTTAACCTCGACAACTAGGCTACCCTTTTTTCTGTTTCCTGTGAATCGGGAGAAAGAATGCTTGGGTTTTCCTTATATTACCATGTATTATACAGGAGACACATATACTCCAGTAGCATATCTACAACATGTCGCCCTAAATGTAGCATAATGAAGGTTTTGATGTTTCTGATGCTGATGTCCAATAAGGTAGAACAGTTATTTTATTTTTAGTTAATATTGATATCAATTCATTCAAATCTTATTTCTGTTAATCTAAAACGCTAACATATTGTATTAGTCCCTGTAATATCAGCTGCTATCATATTAACCAATCACTATACAATCAATAGTTATTCTTGAGTTTGAGGAATATTTCCATTACCGATTCAACAACTGTATTAGGTTGTTGTATTAACAGTAATGTGCTGTGTAATGAGCACTTTGATGTTTGGTAGAGTTATTGCTATTTAATTATTGTGATCAACATTGTGTACCAAACCATTTAGAGGAGATCCCATTAAAAGGCTTTTTAAGGGTCTGTCCAATACAGCCGAGAAGCCGCCAGCAGCTCAAACCGACAGTCGGCCATGACTCAGTGTGAGTCTCTTTTAATAGACGAATCGACTGAGACGAACCAAACAGCTCCGGCCATTAAACATTAAACAGCGGAGTTCGCTCCAAAATCACAGAGGGGAGGTAATGAGATGGAGGGAGGAACAGGGGACAAGAAGCCTTATTTGTTATTCATCTGACTCATGCACCATCATCTTCTATCTCAATCCCCCCTCACCCCCCCCCAGGTTACCATGACAACCACATAGTGATTCGCTGGTTCTGGGCAGCTGTGGAGAGGTTCAACAATGAGCAGAGGCTGAGACTGCTGCAGGTAGGCACCCGGGCGTCCGCATGCACGTGAGCTGCCCCCGTGTGGAGACCGGGGTTCCTACAGGACGGCACACGCAGAGTACCAGTACACGATGGGGTTGTGACCTGGCACTTTGAGCTGGATAATGTGCTTGTGTTACCATCATTTAGTTTATTTGTAACTGGATTACACAACAACATGCAATGTTTCTGTTTTCTTTGAAGCCTAAACAGCGCTAAACAGACTAATTTACATAAATGTTTGAGTCACGCAGCCACAGATGCAGTCAGAGGCATTCTAGATTATAACAGTGTTTTAGGAAACTGCTTTCATACTTTGTGTGAAGAGTGTCGCCCTCTTCTCTCTAGTTTGTCACCGGCACCTCCAGCATTCCCTACGAGGGATTTGCCTCTCTACGGGGCAGTAATGGACCCCGCAGATTCTGTGTGGAGAAGTGGGGGAAAATCACCTCCTTGCCCAGGTAGGATGTTTTGAATGGGATGTCTGCGGAGCCTTTGGGCACTGCATAGGAAAAAAATTCACTTTGCAAAAGTATTTTGTTTCCTTTCTGCTTAAGGGAGGTCTTTGACTTTTGTATTTTACATCAGCCGTCCCCTGCTAAATTCAATATTGATTATTACACAAGATTAAATAGTGATGAATGTTGGCTTCAGTGTGCACAATAGGTTGTGAAAGTGTGTTTGGCCATGTGCACAACAATCCTGTCTCTCTTCGGGCTTTAGCATTTTTCCATTACAATGAACTCACTCCTGACTGCTGATGAGGCCATTGTTCTCTGCTGGGAAAAGGTGGGTTGCGGTCCTTGTATTGAGGTCCATGCAAAATGGGTGAAATAGTGGGGCTTTAGAGATCAGACCAATATGTACATTTTAAGAAACACTAGGAACCTTTCTGGATCTAAGTGATTCAACATGGTCTCCACCAGTGTTCTCAAGTTTACTTTATCAGGACATTTAGTATAAGGCCTCATACAATCCAGACGTCTGTTCTGGTACATTAAAGGCATTGTCTGATAGGTTGTTCTATTCTTTGTCTGTTATTTGTTCTGGTTAAGTCATTCAGCCGGTGTGGCTTCCAGATTTGGCAATTGCTAATTACACTTGTACTATGTCATTGGTGACTATTGTAAACATCTTTAATTGTTGCTGATATGAAATAAATACATAAATATGATTTAAAAAAGGCCCAACTCATTGTAAGAGTTGGTTTATGGTCCTTACCAAACCTGATGATCACAGTATATTAGCAGGGCCCTGCTCTATTTCAACCATTTTTTATTTTGACTAAAATCTTTTTAAGTTACTTCTTTATTTAACAAGCAACTCTGCCATTTATTCAGGTTTCTATCTGGATAATTAGCTAAATAATTTGTGTATAGATGTAGGTTTATATACACTTTACATATATATAACATGCTATTTATAATGTCTCCCTAGGGCTCACACTTGCTTCAATCGTCTGGACCTCCCCCCTTACCCCTCCTTCTCCATGCTCTATGAGAAGCTGGTCACTGCTGTGGAGGAGACGAGCACGTTCGGTTTGGAGTGACCTCCAATCAGCTCACAAGCAGCTTCATCTCGGGAGAGATAACCATCTGGAAATCCACCGTTCTTACTGAAAAGAGACATGGAAACTAAACTAATATCCTCAAATGGCAACTAACCACCCCACCCCCACCCCCTCATCCCCTTCACCCGTGGACAACTCTGCAGATGTTTTATTTATTTTTCCCCGACTGGCTTTTTGTCACTCGGCAGCTCTCAGGCTCCGTTCCGATTCGCCGCCTCTCTCGCAAATCTCAGAGAAGTCTGTTAAGTGAACGCCTCCTGGAGGACAGGCGGACAGTCGGAGAATGGTTTGAAAAGCTGTACAGTACAATTTCTTGTTTTCGTGGTACCCGTTGTTTATTGAGCCACATGTGTGCTTTAGCTCCTCAGTTAATGGCCTTGTTTACTGGATTTCTAGCACCTCCCCCCGCCCCCCTGCTCCTCCGCCTCCTCCACCAACCTGCAACAAACACTAAGCTCCACTCTCCTTCTCTGGACCTCAAAACTGTGTCCTTTCTGCAGTCTGCAACGTTATAAACTTTAACACACACACGTTAACCACCTTTGCACAAAACACACACACACACAACATAAGACATTTTGTTTTTTATTGATGTTGCAAACCAGTGTTTCCCCAAAGATTTTTTTTATCAGCATAGAAAGATGTGACATTTTAGAACTGGATGTTGGCTGGTCCTCCTTGCCTGTCTGAGAGTAGGGGATACACTGGAGTGCACAAACACACACACACACATACACGCAGATAAACATACACAAATTGTATGTAGACTGAAAATACACTTTTTTTTCATCATTTTAATTGCTGAATTTGAAAGCTGGACAATGCGTCTCAAATCACCAGAGACACCGACGGGACAGTGTCATGACAACGGCAGCACGCTCTGGTCAGGACTTTAACCCCCGAGCTACTGCGTCATCGGAGCTCTCACATGGGCATGGAAGGTAAAGACACACCTGAGACATGCGGCCCTGTTTCTGCATATACTCACCAAGGTATCCAGTATCTTACACACACAGATAATTGCAGCACTGGCCGCGATGCTGCGGGTGCACTTTCCTACAGTGTGACAGACGCAGCACTTGCTGCGCTGTACCAGATACACTTACTGACACACTTCAGTCAGATAGAAAGAAGGGTTCCGGTCTGACAAAACTGTTCCACACCGGCGTCATGAGCAATAGATGCACTTTCTCTCACAGACAGGTGACGGACGCTCATAAGTATGACAAGGTCCCTCTCACTGATGTGATCCCCGCCCCCAACCAACCTATGAAAGGGATGAATGTACCAAATAAGTGACCGAATGAATGAACCTCGAGCAACTCTTGTTCGGCCCTGGAGGAAGATTTCACGAAACACAAAGTGTAGGGAAAGGAAAGGTGACGCGGTTGCTTGAGGAAGGAGGACGACTTCACCCTGATGTTGGCACCGGATTAGGCCTTCTTAGCTGAAAGACACTAGCCCAGGAACCTGGTCAGGATTCAGCGGTGAGACCTTTTTTTAGTGCCTCTTGGGTTTTCCTGACCATAAAGTGAAATTTCATAAGGAAAGCTATTTTATTTCCTTGTAAAAAATAAATAAATATTGAAAACAGAAAGAAAGAAGAAAAAGACCAGATCCATGTGTCTCCCAAATCAAACGTGAAGGTCGTCGTGGTTTTAAATTCCCAAAGCAGATGTGAACACAAGGGGGCGGTAGAGTGTGCTGTCGTTACGACGACACCTTCAATGCGAAGAACCAGTGGTTCCCTCTTTTTGAGGGACCCGGCCAGGTGTGATGAAGACGTCGACGGGGAACAAGCACCAGCCTTCGGGGCTGTGTGGATATATTATACTTCAGAGCGTTTGGCATTCAAGTCCATGCCAGGCAATAGTTTTGTCTTATAAGCATGTGATTCAATTTCTCAAACTGTCAAGTGCACGAACCCCCCCCACCTCCGAACACCCCTTTTGCTCAGTCTCACACACACACTTTCTTACATGCACACAAATACACACTCATACTCGTTTTCTATGAGGTGCATGCAAGATTACACCTACTGTACAGAGTCCTGTTGGAGCCAAACCACATGGGGGGGAAGGTGGGGGGGGCTGGAATAGAGATGGCCCCACGTGTGATGTGTCACGTGGAGGCAGACTGTCGTACCCAAGTTGGCCCGCCACCTCCACCAACCCCTCGTACCCTGTCCAATACTGCATGCGGGATCTTCCCGGTCAGCTCTGTGAGCCGCGCCGAGGGCAGAAACCCCTAGATGGCGTTGTGTTATAGCTCGATATTGCATGCTGAAATAGTGCAACACACTGTCCTTACTAGCTTTTTTTGCATGAGGATATTGACTATCCATTCAGAAAAGGGGGGCGAGGGAGCTGGTCAAGTTGCGTCACTTTGGTCGTGTCGCTCACTCGAGGCATGCGGCCTTCGGCTCACCTGGCACTGTCACACCCTGAAGGCCAAGCTCATGGGAATCAATAGGTGCTCCAGTCACTTAGTGTTAGCTCCGGGAATGAAGCGCGAATGCAATAGTTTTGTTTCTTCTCTATGACAGTGTGACGGCGAGTGTCTCGGCAGCATGTTTAAAAGAAAAGAGAAGAAAAAGTGTTGTTACTTTCACATGCGTGTGTCTGCCTATCTTAGTAATAGGTCGGTGGTCATGGGTCATCGCTCATGAATCGGTGGTGAATCAATAGGGCTGTTTTTGATTTTGTGAAACGTGAGAGCACATGTTCGTGTACCATGTGTGCGGTCCTTGTTTGTCTCTTTGTATATAAATGTATGTGTATGTCCGTCCTGTTGTGTATAAATATATATTTTGCACCGAATGTACCAAAGGTTTGGGGCTTGCAAAGTCAACCATTAGGCCTGCTCTCTCTCTCTCTCTCTCGCTCGCTCGCTCGCTCTCTCTCTCTCTCTCTCTCTCTCTCTCTCTAACCAAACACATCCCACTTCTGGCTCCTGCCAAATCCTTACAGACCATCACCTCATCAGATGTGTGGCATGGACAACACAGCGCTTCATGTACATTCACCGGGGTCAGTTTGACGCTCTCTATTAATGAGGCTTCCCTGCTGCAGGGGACAAGTAAGACTGATCACTTGCTTCACATCCAGATGGAGGCAGCTGCACCTCTCTCTTCCTCTCCTAGTACATTTCTGACAGGACACGTCTCCGGTTTTCAGAATTCCACTCTATGCAAAGCTCCTGTGTGTGTGTGTGTGTGTGTGTGTGTGTCTCCATTTCACCCCAATGATTGTAATAAAAGAGAACAAATGTCAAATTTTGATTAACGATACGTGCCTCTTATTTACCTTTACAAGAATTGTGTGCCAATTGAATGAGTAAAATAGATAGATATATTCTTAGATAGATACTGTATTCATCCACAGGGGGAACTGTGTTTGTAGCAGCAGTAAGCATGGTTACAATATATACAATGCAAAATAGCAGAGCAGGACATTACATTTAAGAAAATTAAATAATAAAGAAAATTAAGGGAAGAAAAGCTAAGTATATACAGTGTATATAAGTGTGTATAAAGTATGAAAGCGGTGCGAAGGTTATGTTGATTCAAGGATCTGGCCACAGGTAGTAATTCATTATAAAGTCTTATAGCAGTTTGCAGGAATGTTCTCCTGACGAAATGTATTACCTTTACAGTACATTATAAAAATGTATTACCTTTACAGTACATTATAAAAATGTATTACCTTTACCTTTAAAGTACATTATAAAAATTAACCTAAATATAAACATTTTAAAGACAATATGGGGATAAATATACAAAAGCATATCAAATTATCATTCTATCCATACTTAACATTAGTATTGTCTTTCTGGGTTCGATATGAGGCTTCCATGCCCTGCAGATGCTTTGCCAGATGGACAGATGAATGTGAAAAACTCATTTCTGAC
This sequence comes from Cyclopterus lumpus, assembly GCF_009769545.1. NCBI lineage: Eukaryota > Metazoa > Chordata > Actinopteri > Perciformes > Cyclopteridae > Cyclopterus > Cyclopterus lumpus. Next base: position 22,588,045 of record NC_046986.1, on the reverse strand, counting down.
AGGAAAAGAAAAACGTGTGTTGATGGTAGAAAATTGTAAAAATAAAAAATGTAAATAAGTTCAAATTATTACAAAGTAAGTTTGACTCTACATTAAAACAATATGATAAACACATTTTAAACAATTATAAGATACTAACTTAAACTTGCTCTCTTAAAAGTATGACTTTTATGAGTTATTATGAGTCATCGTGATCAACTTTAGACCTGTCCTTCGCCCAATACCAGCTGGGATCGGTTTGGATTGAAATGACTCATTGTTGTCAGGAAACTGTCATTGAAGTCTTGGAAAATTAAGTCAAAAGTAAGATATTAAGTCATAATTGTGAGATTCAAAAAAGAGTCGAACATTTGATTTATTCTGTCATATTTATGAATTAGAGAGTCAAAGATTTGACCTATTTCACAAACATACTCATATTTCTGACCTCGCACGAGTATGTTTTATTTATTTATTTTGGACATTACTGAACTTGTCATTGTTTGTCATGTTCCGCTCTCCATTACGCACAGTTATGGAGTACAGTATGAGGATTGTTGACGCACCTCAACTGTATTCACGTTTCAAATCAACTCGCCCTCCCTTTTTTTCAAACACAGCAATAATGCGCATGCGCCGAGCAGTGACGTGTCGAGAAAGTGTCAAACACAAGGATGTGAAAAAAAGAAAAGAAAAGAAAGATCGAAAAGTCTCTAGATAAACGTACTACTCCATGTAACAGTCGCCACTGCGCTAGTCTGGATGACCGTGCCTCTGGAACCAGCCACGACCCGCTCCGCCTCACTTGGAATTGGGGAAATCGGTTTAACTCACTTGTGAAGCCGCGACATTGACCGCCGAGCTAACTTAGTTAGCGACAGTTGAGCTAACCGGAGTCGGTAACGTTAACAGTAGCGCGGTGACCGGCTTAGCTAACACGACCATGTAACTAACGTAACGCTGGCAGCGGAAACGATAGACGGACTCTTGGCTTAGTTGTGTCGGTCGTCTCCCATTTTACTCGCATTTTACTCGGTGTTCATCGCAGCGGCATCCAGCCGGGGGCAGCTGGCTGCGGGACCGATACCCTCACGTTCCCCGGGGGAGAGGAGGATGTCTCGGAGGCGGCTGGACAGCCGCAGCGGGCTCGCAGCGGGGCTGCTCGGGGAGATTCAGACCCCGATCAGCACGGAGCCGCTGGAGAGTGTGTACGATATCACCGGAGAGCTCGGGAGGTGAGTCCAACCGAAAGGACTGTTGTCCCGGGACGACAGAGCGAGGGGCGGCGGGGGGGGGTCTGCGGGACCGTGAGAAGTGGTTCCGTTATATGCACTATGATACTTTGATTTTTGATTACATAGAGCTGGGATGCATGAAGTGTTCAATCTGCTTTGAAATGAGTCTGGAAGTCCAGCTGGTGTGGATATGAGCCAGATAGACTGTTATGATAGATCATAACCACAGTTATGACCCCAATGTGCAAGTGCACACCACGCCAGAGTGAAGCAGCTCTCTCAGTCAATCACATTCAACTCAGAGGTGAATACTTTATGAAGTAGTGTCATCTTGATAACGGTACTTGTGCCAGGACCATACATTGTATTGGTACATAGTTGCAATTGACACTGTGTGTGTTGTTGGAGGATTGGAAGTTGTTGTTACGTTGTCACCACCAGTAAACACCACACACCTCACCTCATTCAACACTTGAAGAGGCTTTCTTTTTGGACGCAAAGAATAACCTGTCCTTTTTATCTGACGTTGTCTCATTTCTCTATTTGCAACCACGAATAGCACACACACACTTTTAACTTCACTTGGACTCTGTACTGTAAGCTTCCACCACTGTAAATACACAAGCCTCGCTGGGTGGGGGGGTGGGGGGGGCTGACTGACTGACTTGTTTGTGCTACAGTAGACCTTTTGTCATGCGTGTGTGTTTTGTGTGTGTGTGCCATGGCAACAGCTGAGACATCTGAGGTGTGTTTGAAGTAATGTGTCATGCAGCATGTACTGTATAATTCTGATTTCAAAGCAGGAGGAAACGAGCAACCCAAAAGAAGAAGCGATGCGGGCCACTTCTGTTTACTCATTTTGTTTGCAACAGGAACAGGAAGTGCTGCGGTGCAATACTTTATGGAACATGATGAGGGCAATTGCAGGTTCTACTGTTGACCTTTTTAAGGCATGTGTAGTTCTGCACCGCTTTGGCACAACATTGTCTTGCATTAAACTGGAAGGTTTCTGTCTCTCAGTGTTTCCCGTTGTCTTTTTCAGGCTGCAACTTTCAGTTGCATTGACTGTCATGAGTAACAACAAGTATGTTACCTGCCCAGCATCAAACCACAGATTAAGTCAGTGGCTAGCTGGTTAGCATAGTAGCAAGCTAAAAACTCAGAAAGCCACTAGTGTGAGTGTTGTACATGCATCAGCTGATGTTTCTATTTGTTTGGAAGGGAAGATGTGAGCCATGACAACTTGTATTAGCCAATGGCTGTGCATGTCACCGTTGTTCTTAAAGGTGTTTCTCCCCCCGGGCAGCAATTCATCAATTTTGGAGATGAGTTTACCTGTGAGGACTGTTATTCAGCCTGTAATTTACACAGCTGTCAAAGAGCTACGTGAAGAGAACATATCCTCGATGATGTCATCAGTGGTGATTAACAGGAAGAATGAAGTTTGAAAGGTGTGGGCATTTAGCGGTTAAGGAGAGTCAAAACAAAGAACCACTGAGTTGCATCATAATAGGATCCTGCTGTTTTGGAGCTTGACTCATGTTCAGAATTTTAAGTCAGAAGATCTTGCGATGCAGTTATTTTTGGATTTAAATAGTTTTTGTCCTTTTTTTTGCCATGATTGCGAGGCCTTGTGAAGATGTGCTTCCACTAATTTAATCAAATATCAGCCAAGTGTTTTTTCAGTGACGGGAAGGTCGGTCTAGTTCTCAGGACAATTTGAGAGTTAATCGTTTTGCCGGCCTTCTTGTTTAGGAGACACACTTCAAGGGGACATATCGTGCTCATTTTCAGGTTCATGCTTGTATTTTTTTATTTCTGCTCCAACATGTGAACATGCTGCAGTGTTCCAAAAAAACACTGTTTCTCTAACAATGTGAACATACCTGTCTTCCTACTCCGGCCCTCCTCCAGAATTGGTTTGGAGCTCGTTGGTAATAAAGAAAAACATGGTGTGTCGTTACCTCGGTGGTTCTCGAGCCGTGGCCGGTATATTGTAATGTGCATGTGAAAAAGGAAGGGGGCCAGATCCAAACTGGCTTGTTAAATCACATCTGGTCTGATTTCACAGTTCAGGGCATTCCAGATACCAACATGTTGGTTCACAATATGTCCCCTTTAAACAGTTCTGAATATTATGAGTAATAAACACCCACATCAGCGCTGCATGTTTTCAGTCATTCCGTTGCGTTGGGTTGTTGCCATGATGAGATTGGGCTCTTCCATCTAGTAGCAGATAGCCACTATCTTCCCAGCCTTGAGTAACATGAACAATTACCCCAATGATAAAGACGTAGCAGCAGCATTACCACCAAGCTATTGTGGGGGAGATAACACACAGAAGTAATCTAATGATTGCACCGTTGTCCCCATGCTGCAATCATTATACATTTACATATGCCATTTAGCGTGGGAATAAATGTATAGTGTCTTGGAAGTATTGAGGGGACATGTTGAAACATCTTCTGGTCTAAGTTAACATTGTAGTAAATACTAACTTTACCGCTCCTCATTACCATACACTCTAATGTGAGCAACCTTTTCATTTAGTGTGTTACATGTTAGGACTTTTTCTTCAATTCCATATAGTCTAATCTTACATAATATTTTAGAAATCAAAGTTTTGTAACTTAACTAATTGGAGAATCTTTTAATGGAAGAAATGATTGTTCCATTCAAGGATCCCAGATAATCTTTTTAAATATTTCTACTTTGTTACTGAAGCTGGTCTTTGTCTGACTAAAAGCGACGCAGCTCACCCACATGGCCACTTTCTGCTTCCCAGGGGGAAGTTTGCCGTGGTGAGGCGCTGTGTGGAGAAGGCCACCGGCAAAGTGTTCGCCGCCAAGTTCCTCCGGAAGAGGAGGCGAGGTCGCGACTGCCGGGCAGAGGTCATTCACGAAATGGCCGTCCTGGAGACGGCCCGCAACAACGCCCGAGTAGTCAACCTGCACACGGCGTACGAGACGGACCACGACATCGTCTTACTGCTGGAGTAGTGAGTTCACAAGGGACCCATATGTTGGGACGTCATGTTTCACAATCTGGCTCAATGTTTCGACCACAAACATGCACAACCAGCAGAGTGATACTGGAAAGGCCGGTGTAAGGGCAATGTCCTGTTGGTCCAATGTTAAGGAGCTGAGACTGTTTTTTTGTTGTTGTAATGCTCGCTGTTCAACAGGTTTATCTGGCTTGGAGGCGAACTTACTGTACAGCTTGAGCTGAAACTCCAGATCTAGATGATCTGCGCAGACATCTTCTGATCAAAACAGAAAACTAGATATGAGCCAGAATGGAAATAAGAATACACAGTTAAACACAATTAAATCCTTTAGGACAGTCGGGACCGCCCACTTTATTGATCCATGACCAAAAGGGGCAGAGGAAAAGAAAAAAGAACTTAAATGACCTGAAATGTAATCAACTCAGGTGAACCTTGGACTCTTCACCACCATTTGGCTGACGCTCTTAGCTGCAGTGCTTTACAGCAAGTGAGCAGAGATGAGGCGGCTTGCTTGCTCAATACCACTTTGCCAGGACATGTAAGACCAAAAGCAGAGGCCCTCTGGCTATGGGTTGGCCACTAAAACCATGAATACAGTACATGTCAGTGTCTAGCGTTGAAAGTGCATCGCATACAAACGGCTTTAAATGTCCCTAAACCGCCGGGTGTTTTACTCTGCGTGGACATTTCAGTAGGTGGCCGTTTCATGAAGACTCCGTGTGTGTACCTGGGTGTTGACGCTGTGTTTTCTCTTTGCCCAGTGCGGCCGGTGGAGAGATATTTGATCACTGCGTGTCTGAGGAGTTGCTGCCGGAGGCCCAGATCACCCGTCTGATAAGGCAAACCCTGGAGGGAGTCCACCACCTCCACCAGAGCAACCTGGTGCACTTGGACCTGAAGGTCTGCACACACACACACACACACACACACACACACACACACACACGCGCGCGCAGAAAATCACAGTCGAGGAAATCTATTTTTACGTGCTCACAAAGTTTCCCCTCAAATGCTCGACTGCGTGTTCCCTTTTTTAGAGAAGTTGTGGATTCCAAACCCCCAATTTCCTATTTTCCTGAATACAGTTGAGAACGGTTGTCGGTGGCAACGGGGTAAAAGAGGGAAAGCACAGTGTAAAACAAGTGCTGCAACATGGACCCAAGCTTTTGTTCACACGCCTAAGTTAAAGGTTTAAGACACCTACAATAATGGCGATAAGTTTTGCCCTTTAACATCACACACTCAGAAACACAAAATGTGTGTTTGGTGTAAACAAAACGAGCGAGTATTGTTTGTTCTCAAGAATGATGCAATAATTAAACAATAGCAGTGTTTGCAGTGTCATATGGCCAGTATATTTCCAGCACTTCAACCAGTAATGGTGCTACAGAACAGTAAACACCTCATTATTGAATGAAAGTTCAAGGAGAAGTCAGAGTTATGTAATAGCGTTTGAGTTTAAAGTACAGAATGTCTTATCTTTCCAGTACTTGTGGCTCTCTGCATGATGTTCACCCCCCCCCACCCCCCCCTGCCTTTCTCCCCTCAGCCGCAGAACATCCTCCTGACCAGCCTGTCTCCTCCGGGAGACATAAAGATTGTAGACTTCGGCCTGGCGCGCAGACTGGGCGTGGTCGGAGAGCTCCGAGAGATACTTGGCACGCCTGAGTATGTGGGTAAGGTGATGTTCATAAGCACGCTTTGATTACTCAGAAGACATCGGGTCTGCCATCGCAGGCACGGCCGTGTTTTAGTTGGCAACAGTCCAGGCAAAGTCCTCCAGAGCGAGACCTGTCTTGTGTGCAGTTGATAGAAACGCCTCTCACAATTAATAAGTAGTTTATGGATACTGAGACATTTGTAGCTTTAGCAGGATTCTCTACACTTGTGGATAGAGGACAACTCTGCCGTCCCACTTAGTTTTGTGTACATTTGACTTCTAAATAAATGACACAGTAACTAAAGATAACAGTCAGCAGTGGTGAAACAAAACAACACAAGGTATAAAAGGATCCAGGAAACTGACAACGTTCTTGGAAGATTGAGTGACAACTGATTGACAACTGATTTATTTTCTTTCATGTCCTCACTCAGCTCCTGAGATCCTGAATTATGAGCCCATCACGACGGCGACCGACCTATGGTGAGTCCATTCTTGCAAAACCGCCGTTGTTGCGATTTGGAAAGAGAACGTTGACTGTCATTTAAACTCTAAACGCGAAGCGATTTGGAAATGAAAAGGAAGGTGTGCCACAAAGTAGCTCTGCAAATGCTAATAGCTAATTACAGTTTGGGTAATTATTTCAATTGTCATGTTTGTGCTCACTTTTTTGGTGGCCAAAATGATGAACATTAATTTTTTATTTTATTTTTCTAAAAGTGGGCCTTCCGGTATTCAGCCCTTAGACGCCCCCTGTGCATGTTTTGACTGTTCCTCATGTATGTGTGTGTGTGTATGTGTATGTGTTCCTCAGGAGTGTGGGTGTCATAGCCTACATGCTGGTGACGGGCGAGTCTCCGTTCGCCGGGGATGACAAGCAGGAGACGTATCTGAACGTGTCCCAAGTCAACGTGGACTACAGCCGGGAGGCCTTCTCCAGGGTGTCTGAGTTGGCCGTGGACTTCGTCCGCAAGCTGCTGGTCAAGACCCCAGAGTGAGTAGTGAGTAGTGAGTAGTGAGTAGTGAGTAGTGAGTAGTGAGTAGTGAGTAGTGTGTAGTGTGTGTGTGTGTGCGTGTACTAACATCAGTCTCACAAGAATGGAAACAGTCAGGTGATTTATTTTGAAAGTCAAAATAGAATGTTGGCACAGAGCTGTAAACAAAAGGAGGAGAGGATTTTTCCACGGGGCATCCCAACCGTCACGTCATATTTTTATTTTAGTCTGGTCACGTGTGAGGAATTCATATAGATTTGTTTCCCCCACGTTTCTGTTCCGTTTCTCCGTCATTGTGTTGTCCACTCACAGGCTCAGGCTGTCATTCTAAGTGGAGCACAGAAAGCGTAGCTTACGTGTTCGCTAAAAGATCTTCATTATCATGGATGAATATTTAGCTGCATTCGACAATGTGGATGGGACGCAACATTTCAGAACAAGACTTGAGCGAAACACACAGCAACAAAGAAAACTGTTTTATTTCCTTGTCGGGTTCTTTCCATAATGTTGTCAGACACGTGGAATAACAATCGGAGGCTGTCGGTGGGATAAACAAGCGTCTTCAGTGGCCGTATAGGGACGGGACGGCACCGCGGCGTGCTCCCTCAACACAGGATTAGTTTCTAAAATTGTTGTAACCCAAGTCACAAAACCGTGGGAAAATAGGGTTTTCCCATTAATCGATAGCAAAAATTAATTGTCAGCTGCATGAACTACAGCGTCGGACTGCAGGTGTTTAACGCTGTCCTCTGACCACAGGGACCGGCCCAGCGCTGCAGAGTGCATGAGTCACCCCTGGCTGTGGCAGCTCTGTCTGAGCCCCGACCCGGCCACCACCCGTCCGCGAACCGTCCGCGAAAGGAGCTGCGGCACCAAGTGGACCGCCCCCCCCGAGGACCCCGAGGACAAAGAGAACTTCCTGGAGTCGCCCCACTCGCACGCAAAAAAGTTCCGCTTCGACGAGGAAAGGCCCGCCGCTGGAGACGGCGACTTTTGAGGAAAAATGTAATACAAGCAAAACTGCGAGGAATCGAAGCCCGCTTCTCCTGTGAGCTTTTAAATTAAAAAAAAATAATTTTAAAGCCTCCAGAAAACCAGCTGTCCCCACTCAAAAGTATTCACAAAATGTAACTAATTTCCTAAATTCCAAGATCCACCACTCAGACCAAAGATAACCAGTTAAATTCTGAGATCTGACACATCGCTGTTTTAAAAAAGAAAAAGGAAAAAAAAAAGTGTGAAAATTGTACAGTGTGTCTCAATTAATGCAGTGTGTTTAACCTAAAGTATTTAATTCCTTTCATTGTTGAAATCTGGTAGCTGCATGAGCCCCACTCCGTGTCGTTCCTGTACTGATGAAGGCCACCGTGAGTGTTTCTAGGGGAATCTATGCAATACCTCTCTTGTGCATTTTAAATCACAAGAAATTGTTCAACTCGTTAGCGCTCTGCCTTCAGGTCGGAAGTGAAGTGTTCTTAGTCACTTGTGCTTCAGCAGAAACGTGTGCGACATCGAGCTAGGCCCCGCTGCAATGAGGAAGTGTGGTAATGTCCTCGTCTGCAGCATCGAGGACAACTAGGGACGGTAAACCTTTCAAACACTCTGCTGTCTTATGTTCTATATGTCTGCAATAATTCAAATGTAGCTCAGGGTTTTCAAACTCTTTTCTTTATGTTTATAGGTCCAACCTCTGAACAAAGCTTCCCACATGTACTATACGTTATCAGACAGAACGGTTTCTCACCAGCAACAAATCTTCACAGATGGAAACTTAAACACCAGAAAGACCCGGTGGCTCACGCGGTCGTTCACATGCCACACCCGCACTTACTCAAATGATTTCCTCAGCGGGCTAAAGGTTCCTCTTTTGTTAGGCGCAAGAAGAGAGAGAGAAGCTCGACTTTAGCACTTAGTTCAAAAGCACACGTTTGATACCGATGAGCGGAAAGTAGAAACTCTTCACGAGAGTCTGTGTTTGCTTGTCCTTTTGGAGCCTCGGGGCATGCTGCTCGCTATCTGCTCAGTTTGTGTTGTATTCTTAATGTTATTCTTACAGGTTTATTATTATTATCATTATTTATGTGCTGGACTTATACTTTATATTTTTGATGTAAATAACGTGTCTTATAAGGAAGTGTTGATTGCGGGAGAGGATGATTACGGTGTTATTTAAAACAACCTGTTGTGGTCAGTGTGCTGAATAGTAAATGGAAATGTTGGGACTGCAGTGGATCGGGGCGATGAGAGGAGGTCTAGGTTGTCGGGGGGGTCCTGGGAGGTGAAGCGAGACGAGGTGGTTTCAGCCGGGAGGGAGGCGATGGAATACTGGAGATAAGTCGGTGTTGGAAGAAGTGATTGAAGGAAGAGTTTGAATAGTCGTAACCGTGTTTAGATATATCGTCATGGAATGCTTGTTGGGGCGACGAGGAAGTGAGAGCGATGATTTGATGTCGTTTCAGAAAGAGACGGACGTGACGCTGCGTGATGTGAAAATACGAGGCGCTGTCGGGTCACAGGATTTGCCATCTTTTGTTCACTTGAATGAACTCTCCTGAACTCCGATTGCTCTCAATCCCCAGTGAAACAGTCCTCTTGTTGTTGTGAGGTGTCGAACCGAATAAGACCACATTGTGTTGTTTTTGTTGTCGTTGGTTGTCGTCACTGGCTGGTACAATGGCCTTTGTCTGGGAGATGGGTGTCTCCAGTCACGGCCGTGCTCTCATCTGTATGCTGTCATCCTTGAAAACTGGAACAACACGCTGTAAAATATATTCATCTCCACGAGCAGTTTAATCTCAGATTCCACTCGAGCCGGTCATAATGTGATTCTCCGAGCAGCTGGAAAGAATATTTCTTCATCTCCTGAGTCAAGTATTTTCACAGTCGACCATCGTTTCTGATTCCGCTCCAAATTGGCGTCGGAGTCTTTTCACAAATGTACTGAGCTCAGTTCTACAGATACGGTTCCTCTTCCTGTGACAGAAGTATTATCTGTAAAGAAAAACTTTAAAAACTAGTTTTTACGACTTGACGAGACCTCGAGATGAGAGGCTTGTTTTGCAGTGCAGGGATGTCACTTTGGATGACGGGACGTGCGAAGCGGCTCGTGTTTGCCGGCATTGTCCGTCTCATCACTTGAACATGACCTATGCTGTGGTGTTGAATTTGTTCTGTCCAGCTATTGTGTGTGTGTGTGTGTGTGTGTGTGTGTGTGTGTGTGTGTGTGTGTGTGTGTGTTCATTGTTTTGGGCGGGAGGAGCTCAGCATCCTCGAGGAGCGGCACAGCAGCAACAGGCGACCGATGTCGCCCGACGTTCCCATTTAGTGCGACGTGACCGCAGTGAGACCGAAGTGTGGAGAACAGTCAGGCCAGCCACCAGCAAATACATGTTTCAGAGATTTATGTTTATTTTGAGTTTTATATTTTCTTTTTTTTAATGTATGAGCGTTAGAATTGCATCTGAAATGACAAACAAGACACAATCCTTATTGTATTCTGATCAACTGCAGACTAATATGTAGGCATCACCAAGCAAACTGGAAAAAGCTCATTAAAGGTTGTAGAAAATATCTGGCGGTGTGTATTTGTTGCCGTGTTGGTCAATCCAGTGTATCTGTCAATATCCTGCTTCTCCCCCACACTGCTGCCACCTGCTGAGAGAGCAGGAACAAACGGCCTCTGTTAAGGGAGAGGACGGATTGTATGACGTGGGGTTGTGTAAGGCTCTTCTCCACGGTCAGACATCATCCAGAATTATGCTACAATAGTAGTATAGGAGAAACATGAGTTCCAGCACAAAGCAATGTACTGCTGAGGATGGGGACAACATGTATTTATTCATAACAATAAGAAACTCAATATCAGTTGACGCGTACACTTTCCTTCATTTCAGAGGGGAACTGAAGCCATCATCTATCCAGTGCTCTTCAAACCCACCAGACTCCTTTGGCGAAAAACTGTAATTTAACCTGGCAGAACTCGATTAACTGACATTAAAGGGTTAGTTCAAAGTCGCACAATAACAAACACCAAGCGATGGAGGCAGGTGTGATCAGCAGACCAGCAACCCCAGTGTTCTGGTCTGCTGAGAAGAGGGCAAAGATGGAGGCTTCGGTCTGTGCGGTCTCACAAAGTAAAGTGATACCAATTAGTTCAAATACAGCAGATGATGAAATGGGTATTGATTATTTTATTGCTTTGATCACATGCTGGTACTCCAAACCCCATCTACTGTAGGTAGTACTCTGACTATGGAGAAGTACCTCATACAACCACACCTCCAAAAGATGCGTACTGTCCCTTGTAACTAGAGACAAACCCATTTGTCTGTTGCATTCTCTCCATCATTGGCCAATCGGACCAAATGACAGGGTGACAAATTAGCAAGCGCATGACTCAAAATAGTTCTCTTGGGCGTGCACTTGCTTAATACATGTTCTCCTTGTAGGGTTTTTTTTTTAAAACAGCATGCAAGTAGTAAACATTATGGAATGAAGGTACATTCAGCACGATGAGCGACAGCCATCACCAGCATAGTGCAAAGATGCTCATCGTACAGGAATACATCGTACAGGAATAATACATGGCATTACTTCCACTATGAAAAAAAAATGACCAGAAAATGTAGTCTAGTTAATACATTTTCCCAACTTATTTCATTTGAACAAAACCAAATCTTGCAACAATATTACAGTTTGTCTGGTTATAACAATTGTATATGTATACGGTCATTTGATATATTGTCAAAACCCAAACTGGAAAATGTATTGAGTTAAAAAGATATGTAATAACAATAAATAATGAGTCGGGATGTCAACAACAAAAAAAAGGAAGTGTCACAGAAAGTAGGCGTTGAAAACAGAAGCTGACAAAATGTCTCCTCGAGGTCCACATGATGATTATGATCATCGTCATCAGATGAGGTAAAGGCAAAACCAGTCCATTTGCCAAAAAGGATCATGCGATATGACAGAAAGCTTCAGAACAGCTGTACACCATACAGAAATGGACCTTGAGGTTACATTATGTCAGCGGTGTGACATCTAAAACAAAAAAGGTATATTATTGGACAATCCACTACTGGGATCAAACTGGAGGAATGACAATGGAACTTTGTGACGAGTAAACATTTGACTACAAATCAAGAATCAGTACCGAGAGACACGACCGATGAAGTCTGAACCCGACTGTAAAGTTCGGACCGTTCAGACGTTCACGTGTCTAAAACAAGTGCAGCTATCGACACAAACGTAGAAGGCTGTTCAATGTGTCGGACCTGGCCACCTGCTACAAACCAACAGGGGGCAGCACCTCCACTATCGGTCCATACAGTTCACATTTACAGCCATTAATTAAAGAAAAAGAAAAAGCTAACTAGGCACTAAAAGCAGGGAAATAATGTGCAAAGTATGACCAAACTGCTTTGTTCATGTCAGTCATCTGTGTGTTCACTGTGACACTACAAGGCTGTACGGCTCATGTACACTTTGATAGTTTGTTTATGGTAAATGATCAAATGGACTGTACTTCTAGAGCATAAAGCATACAGCTCTAAACACTACATGTCATTATTCATCCATTCATACACGGATGGGAGGGGCTACCTTGCAAGGTGCCACCTGCTCATCAGGACTCTAACATTCATACACCACAGGAACAGAAATGTGGGCTAGAGAAGCCGGGGATCGAATCGCCGATCCTCTGATTGAAAGCCGATCCTGATCTCCCATTGAGTCAGTCACCCAATTTACTCTAAATGGCAAGAAACAACTGGTTTTGTTTTGTCCTCTCCGTCACCAGGAGACCTTCAGTCAGTGGAATTACCATAAACTTACCATTTACCATCAGCGCCCTGTGACCCCGTGAGCCGGGGTTTTGCTGGCTGAATGCTACAGACCTTCAAAATCAGAAGATCGGCTGTTCGATTCCCTGGCTCCACTTCTACATGTCGAAGTGCCTGCTGTGTGTGAATGTTAGTTAGTCCTGATGGGCAGGTGGCACCTGGCATGTTAGCTGCCATCAGCGTACGAAAGGGTGTGAACGATGACATTAAAGAGCTTTGAGTGGTCTGAAGACTAGAAGAGCGCTTTACAAGTCCATTTAGCATCCATCTAAGGAAGACATTCTGGGGAGAATTAGCTCATTTTCTGGGTGTTTTAGTCTAGAATTCTGTCCACGTCTCACACCCCTTGAAGGTTGAATCTGAAATCCTAGCAGAAATTAAAACAGGTCACGCAAGTATACACTTTAACCACGAGGAATTCCCTCATGAGCAAAAGCCAACTGAACATGAATCATTCATGTTTCTGAAGGGACAGCTCTGCAAGCAGCTCGTAGCTTGAGCCAGAATCAAATGTAAAAGAAGAGTAAAGACCACTTTCACACCTGCATATTCCTACTCGGGGCCACAGGGAGCAGGGGGCAAAGCTCACTGTGAAAGGTACAACACACCAGCATCCGCCACATGCTCTCAAGTCTGTGCCCTTAAAGCAAAGAAAAATGAGGTAAAACATTAAATCTGCATGCAAGTGCTCACAAGCAAACTCAGAACTCCTGGATGACCCTGAAGTGGTTCTCGATGGAAGGGGGCTCGTCCTCAAAGTGCAGATTCTTACTGGGGCGGGCCCCGAACTCCTCCAGGGTCCTGATAAAGTGCCCATGCTCGTGGCCCACCCACGCCCGCATGGGGTCGCACACCTCGTAAGGGGTCACGTGGGCGTGGACCGACACCTCGCTGGAGGCGAGCTCCTTCAGCAGCTGCTTGTTCGTCACCCAGGTCTCGCTGCCTCCCGGGTGCCCTCCGTCCAGCCAGTACATGTCGGAGACGCCCTCGACGAAGTGACACATCTGCAGGTCGGCGCGGGCCCCGGCCAGCTCGTACACCATCTGGTTCAGCACCACGCAGCCTTTGCTGAAGCCCACCACCGCCAGCGAGAACCCTGAGAGGAGGCTGTCAGCGCCACCCTCTGGCCGGGGGGGGTTCGGCAGGTTGGCTCGCTCCATGCCGTGGCTCAGCAGGGCCCTGCCATCAGAAATGCTAATGCTCACAATACAGTCACCATGCAGTAAATACTCATTTTCCTCAGGAGGTGAGGATTCTACTCGGTGGTCATTTCTGCAGACACCCTGTGGTGCGTCTCTCAGTCAGAGTCCGTTAGCAGCTCTGGCAAAGCAGAGGTCTTTACGACTGATGCATCAAGAATTCATACAGACACTTCTGTAGATAACTTTTACAAAAGGCAGCAGCAACACAAGCGAGTTACGAATGCCAGTGTCCGCTTTGATAGAGGACTTTAACATTTTAAAAGAAACCAGAGGCCAGGATGTTGCAGTGGCGTCTGATGGTCAGGATAAGCAATATAATAACAAAGATAGAGACTAGCTGGCTTATGATTAATTATGCAAAAACTGAAAGTGTAAGAAAAAAAATGTTGGGGGTGATATTAGACCATAAAGTCTGGTGTAAACCTCATCTGAAATCAAAACTGTCTCCATCCATTGCAATACTGCATGAAACTAAAGACATCGTGGAAGAAAACTAATTATTTATTCCACTCTTAGTTCCATACCTTACATAACGTATTGAAGTATGAGGGAACACTTGCACAGCTAGCACTAATTAAATCTTTAAGTCATTAAGAGAAAACAGTTTGCAATTTGCATTTAGGAAAATGTCCAAAAACATTCAAATTGAAAGATAAAGTCAAACACTGAGGAATGACACAACAGAAACGTGTTTCTTTATCATACTTTATTTTGACCTCCATGAAGAAAGGGCCAACAACTATGCTTTGTTTTTGTTTTGTTTATTTGCTTCTAATTTATGTTGTTGTGGTTCTTTATTATGTTTTTGATTCACTGCTATTTTGGGGGAATTAAAGAAAGGCTTTGTTGAGAATTAAGTGTATGCTTAATGAGCTCAGGCTTCAGCCCGCTCCCTTTTTCTGAATATTGTGTTTAATTTTATTCAAATTTTTTTATTACAATGATTTAGCACTAATCAACCACTTTGATAACGGTATGGCAAAATTGTTGTATTATGAATAAATTACTGGGAAAAGAATTAACTAAATGAAAATAGAGGAGCATTTATCAGCTAAATAGGCCCTCAGGAGACCAAAACAGAGCTAAAAGTGAATATCAGAGTAACATTTATCAGGTGGACACAAACACGCCTCTGAAGGGATGATAATATTGCCCCATGTCTACTAGTGTAAATAAGCATGTTTAAACAGCTTGTTTGCTCCCTCCAAGTGGCAAAACAAGTTTTTAACACACACACACATCGGACAATGTGCAAATATTAAAGCACGTTTCAAAAGAATGTCATTATAATGCGGATGCTTTTTGTTGGCTAAGCTGTTGAAATAAGAAAGAGAGTTGCTATACAGACCTGAGTTGGAGGAACGCTCCGGAGTCAGGCGAGTACGGCGAGTGCTCCGGTGCCCCGAACATGTTGCTCTCGACAAAGTTGCGGTAGCTGCTGAACTTGTGGAGGTACATGCGGCCGGCTCGGACCACCCACACATGCCGGTCCGGGAAACGTCGGCCCAGGGTGAGGGCCACCTGCTCCAGACTCCAGGACAGCCACTGGGCTCCTTCGGGCTGCAAAGCCATCTCCTCCTCGAAGTTCTGAAAAAACAACCCGAGAGACGTATTTAACGCTGCAGTAAAACAACTTTTGCAAACTAGAGGAACGGGAAATCTACGATACACAAATCAAGTATTGCTTTGCATTTGTTTGAGTATACAGATTTGTGCGGCCCGTAATCCCAGTTGGCCTGAAAATGAGCTTTTTCAGTTAATGTGCGGTGTGATGTTTAGAGCACACAGCTCTGCAACATAAACTTATCCAGCTAAGCAGGAGGAGGTGGCGTGGCAGAGCTATTCGGCCTTTAAATGCGTAAATTCAGGAAACTGACTTCAATCTGAGAGACAAACAAGACAAAAAGTTCCCCACATGCCCTTCAGCCATGGCCAGTCGGACTCAAAGCGCCTCTTTGGCACTCTTAATTAGCTCCATCAGCAGCACCTCCTCAGGCTGCCGGCAGGCTGCGAGGTCCTGAGCAACAGCTCGCCTCATTGATTTTATTTACATGGAAACATCACGCTGACGGCATTCCTGGGCATACGAGCTTCTCCTGGCAGATACAAGCACCCTGTGGGAACATTAACACCGGCCTGGAAAGCCGCCTGATGAATTGCAAATGAGGACAACGAACGGATGGATTGGGTGTGAGGAAAGCTTTAGTGAATGAGGGCAGCGCTTGGATTCTTGAAAGCAATTAGAAAGGAAAACAAATGGCTGACTTTAATCTTCTTTTACTCCTCATTTTTTATAACCCTTGATTAATAAGTGTCCTTTCCACTTACAAAAAAAGCAATTAGACGTTTGGCCCATGCTGGAGGGACACTACTGTGTCCTACTTATTCCCCACAGCAGTGTAATCAGAACTGCACACATGTTCTTCTCTGCTGGTCAGTGGTCGATTCATCTCACACGCACACACACACACACAGGGTCAAATTAAAATGTGCACTAATCCAATTCTTCTTTTTTAAGCGCTTTGCTCTTCAAAAACACCTTGAAAAGCACTTCCTCTGCTCTCACAGGACACAGTTTTATGATTTCTAACACAAGATAAAAAATGACTGGTGATTACTTTATGGACGGTGTCAAAAAAAGCTTCAAAATGTTTCCATGGTAAAGTGTCATTCTATTTATAAGAACGGACCCAACGTAGAAAAGTTTCACCCAAGTCATTTACAACACTGCATTCCTTAGTACACTTATATCCAGATTTTTTTTTTAAACAGTTAAAATGCAGACTGTCTTGCTGTAAGTTTTACAATCCATCAGATGTCACTGCCGAGTTTATATTCACGAAGATTCAAATCTTATTTTGCCACAAATAGAAATAAAGCAACCTCCTGTTCTGCCGTGTCGGCGACTCCCCACAATTACCTGTGTCATGATACCATCACTGCAGTTGGCATACTTTTATTACAATATGGAGTATTCTCAATTATTTTATAAATTCCGATCCACAGTGGATTCCAGGGAATTGCAGCAGTCATTTTCAGCTCCCATTCAGAAATCCATGTTGGATTTTGTCAAATCACCCTAGTGTTTCTTACACAAAGCCGATCAAACTCACAGCTAAAAGGTGGCATAGATATGCAATAACATGCTCAGTGGAACAAAAGGACTAAAGTCTGCTGATAACCTTTCCTGTGACAAGCGGTGTACAATCTGGAAAGATTTTATTATTATGTTTACATCTGGAAAATGACATGACCTTACCCTGTAAATTTCATATGGCGTGTTATTGGATGTCGTAAAGGCACTTACATTACTTTTAAACTACTAAATACAATGCCATAATAATACCATAATCCATCATTGTATATATTTGCCAGTGAGTCGTTCTTTTTGGTTATCGTCTTGTCGTGTGACCACCAAAACAACATGTGTCCACACCCTCCATCACCCTCACCTGAATGTCCCCGTGGAAAAACACCACATGTCTGTTGCCGCTCTCCTCCGTTAGTCCTGCGGCGGTCCGGCCGTCCGTGTCGGGCCGCAGGAGCAGCAGGTCGTTCACTCGGCACGGGTCGTATCCGGGTACAGCGAGCAGCTTCTGGAGCCTCTGCCGCGGGCTCCCGGCGCGTGCTCCCCGGCCGGCTGACGCACTGAGCCCCGGGGATTCAGAAGATGTCGTCGCTGTCACAGAGGTCATGGTTTCGACCACAGCTGCTCGAGTGGCTAGCATCGACTCTAAAACAAGAAGATGATGTTTGGCGTTTTCTTTCCCAACATTCCGCTGTTGCTGCTGTCAGCTAGCTGTCTGTCAACAACACAGCATCACGTCACCTGCAGCTTACGTCAAAACAATGAGTCTGGAGCCGAAATACGTACCTTCGCATACTGTGCTTTATTCGTTGTCTGCCTCGTGTTGTTTACACTGAGCGATGACCTCGTAGCATTTATTTCATTCTGACAGTTAAGGAGTGGGGTATGTCTGTAAGAGAGGGGCGTAACTTGGAGCTGCGGCTTGCTAGTTAGCTCGCTAGCTAGCTGCTTCCAGCATGCGTAGTACACTGAATGCAGAATATGAGCCGGTCAAAGTTGCCACTCGTCTCGAAGTGGCGTTGGGCTTTCCTCCGCTGTAACAAGGGCGAGGATGAAACATGAAACTACTCATTTAGCGGCTCGCAAATTAGCTAGCTCGCGTGCGCTAATCCCACCAGGTTTCTTCTTTGCGTTTTATCGGCGTCTTTACCAGCGTATAGGTGCGTTACCGCCACCTACTGGACCGAATTACTCATTGAAGGCAAATTCTGTGCTTCATACTCGACTAAATTACAGAGGTTGAATCTCAGAAATACTGTCAATCAAAACTGTTGAATGACAGAATGTACTTTATTTTATGATTAAACATACATTTTGTAACCTGTAGCTTCTCTAATTTGACTGTTTAAATATTTATAAAGTTCCAGGATTTAACAGTATGTGTCAAAGTGTGATGTCATAGTTGAATGTGATATGTCTTAGTAGTTGAAACTTAGGTAACAAGGTTAGTGTGTGCATGAACTGATTGTTGGGCCACTTGAAGGACATTTATCTGATGATTAGACAAGTTATGACTCTCAACCCACTATGATGTCCAAAATGTAAGTGACATCACCCTATAATATGACAAGACATTGTTGTTAGTTGAACAGTGTAGGTGTAGGGGCACCATCATGTCACAATTTATAACATGTAGCTATACTACATGATAATCCCAACAGCATCTGCTTCATGTGCCAAGGCTCTCCTTGACAGGTCCAAGACCTCACAAGGTGATTTGTGGTCATTTGATTTCTTGCAAATTTGTTTGGGATTCTCACAACAAAGTTCAGTATAAAAGGAGTCCTGTCATCTGCACTGTGTTGAATGCACTGTACTTGATGGAAACTTGAAAGCAGCGGGAAACAGCTACTTTTATGCCCAACCGCCTCCTAACAAATCCACCCAGCTATGCTTTGTTTGTAGAGCTAATTCACAAGTGTTAGCTAAAGTGCTAAACCTAGCCACTCAGCATGAGCATGAAACCAAGTCGCCATCAGTTTAGTTCAGAGCACCGCTGTGAGGCTGTCGGCCGGTGTGGGAACTGGCAATATTCATGTGTTTTGCAAACTATCTTGGTGGAAGAGAATAGAGATAGCTTTGGAGTTAAGTAAGATATGTAAAAAACACCATTTGCATGCTTTTAAATCAAGCAACATACCAAAATACATAAATATTCATTGGTTAAATGTACATTTAGAGGTTGTGCAGGCAGCAGCTGTTTTTACCACAGTGTAGCACAGGGTTCAGTGTCAACAACAATGTTGCCTCCAAGCTCGCACCACCAGGCTGTCAAACTGCTTCATCCAACAGGCTGTCTGAACTCTCTCCACTCTCCCACGCCTCTTCTTTTAGACTCATGTCGAAATGCTGCTAAAACTCCATGTATGACTGCTGCTATAATACAGACTTAAAGTTTTTTATAGTTCTTAATTTATATGTTGTCTACATGTTATTTGTTGTTGTTAGCTTTTTTGCACTTTATTACTTAATTATTATGACTACAATCACTTATACAAGAGAGAAACTTACTTTCAGATCTTCTGTATGTTTGCACAAATGGAAGAAGTGACAATAAAGCTGACTTTGAATGTGTTACCGACTTTCCATGTCTGACCATAAACAAAACCAGTGTTGTATTCCAGGAGTTTTCTGTTCAGCTGCAACGGTCCTCTTCAGACAGACTATTACTAAGTAATGCCTTCTGGAAACCCAGAACTGTTTTTGCACACATACATGTTAATGTGATTATGTATTAATTCTCAGACAAAAAAGCAAAATTGTTATCTGAATCCACCCCTTTATATTATTTGCTTTTGTGCTTAATAAGTAGACCTTTTACAGAAGATCATGTGACATGCCGGCGCAGGAATGGCACAGGTGTAGTTTGTACGATTAATGGTGGCTCCACCCTTTTACACGTTTTATTGATACAGCAGCAGAAACATCAGGCGTGCTCGGCCCCTGGAGAGAGGTTGGCGAGTCGGCCTTCAAACACTGCAATACATCAACACAGGCCTTTCACAGAGAACATGTTGACTGACCACATACATTTAATACCATGAACGTCTCCGTTACGTCCAGGTGGCTGTTGTGTTGTGTGTAGCTCTTCATATAGTAAGTCAGCATGTCGGCTGTGAAAGAGACATGAACGTGTGTGATTAAGAGCTGGACGTTGGCCACTGAGGACCGCATGGACTCTGGAAAGCAGTAAAACAATGCATGGTATATGTATTACACAATGGTTTGTTTGCACTATTTGAGTTTGGACAACATTAATGTTGACCATTGCATCTAAATGATTCTGCACATACTTGTAATGTTCCTGGATAAGTAGTATTGTCCTCTAAAGCAAATATACAAAGAAGAAAATGATATTTTCCCATTGCAGTGCCTGCTGTCCAAGTGTCCAGCGTGTTCTTTAACGTCAGGAGCCACATTTCTGCACGGCGGTCTCCAAAGAAGATCCGGAGCCTGCCGCTCCGCCGACACCTTCTTCAGGTCCTGGGATCAGTGCAGCAGCGGCGCTTCCACGCGGCTCATGCCCCGCTCTCATTTCAGCTAAAAGAGAAACCCATGAGAGTCAGACATGTCCAGAATAACGCTCCTCTCCCTAATCTCATGGTTTAGAATAGAAAGCCTTTATTGTCTTCGTACAGCATACAATAAAACAAGAAGCTCTACTGCTGATGAGTGCGATTATAAGATAAAGGGCACAGAAATAAAACGACTTCAGTAAACATTTGAAGTAACGCCACATGTTCGAAAATAATGTGAAATAAATTTAATGTACCTTTGCTCTATAATAGAGTATTTATTACACTCATATGATGCAAGTATTGCACTACAATAAATGTAATTGTTGCACTAGCATGAATGTTATTATTGAATTAGAATAAATGTCAGTATTGCATCTAGCAGGATTACAGTTGAAAAGACAGTGTTCCTCATGTCTCCATGGCTTAATGTGAATGAAAACAATTCAATTCAACTGTTATCTGTTCATTCTTCAGAGTCTACACAAACGGTTAATTCTTCTCTTTTAGTCTTTAAACTCTTTGTAGAAGTCGTGGTTGTTGTCATCCTCTTACCGATAGCACTACATGGTGTGACGATGGGCTTCTCCAGTTGCTCTCCTGCAGAGACTGAAGCCCGGATCTTCCGCACCACGTAGACGCTAGCTGGGATGTCAAGCAAAAACACGAGAAGATACACTTTAAATAAGTAGAACAATAGCACATAAGTCTGACTAAGAATCATGAGCAACACCTTTATTCAAATGAACGATCTTCACATAGGCCTACGGTATATTCAGAGGTGGAAGAAGTACTCAGTACATATAGTTAAAGTAAAATAAGCATGTAGAAATACAAAGTCACGCATTCAAAATGAGTCGAGTAAAAGCAAATTATATATATGTAAGTGTAAGTTTCTTATAGTTTCCATACATTTCCACTTCACATACCATAGTTGTGTTTACATATAGCGTTACATGTCGACTAAGGCTTTAATATACAACAACTATAATCTAGCACAGTAAACTCCTACCTTTTATTAGCAGTCAGACCATGGCTGTAATATATAGGTGAGATAACCTGGTCCGTCGCAGTTTAACGCTGCTCTGTGCTGTTTCCGGTATAAATACCAGCCCGAAATGTTACGAAAGCACGCAGCGAATTATATACCGCAGATAATACCAGGGGCGGGACTTAAAGCGTTCAAGTGTACTCTGATTGGCTGAGCTGTTACACAATATTGCGTAACATGATCGACGTGAGACATACTGTATAGAAAGAGGGATCGAAATTAGTCCGATTTGACAGAATCATCCGGTTCATTTTAACCGATTATCAGATGAATTTCAGAAATAAAATGTAATTCTTGGAAACACTGTATTTGTTAAGTCTCAAAGTTAATATACAGATAGATAGATCTTGCATTTTGTAGATGTTGTTGTTTTAGTGGAGTGGTGGGAGAAGTATTTTGGAACTGATCCTTTATGTAAAGCTCAAAGTACAGCAATAAAAAACAATACTCCATTTCAAGTAAATTCCTACAATTAAAAAGCTATTCCAGTAAAAGTACATTAGTATAATCAACAAAGAGTACTTAAGGTAAAAATACTTCAGTTAACAGTTACCCCACCAGACTTATTTCCTGCACATGGCATTACTGGGTACTGATGCATTTTATTTATTAGCGGGTTGAGATGAAGCTAGTTTTAACTACAAGTTTGGTAGTTTAGTCTGAGGAATCCCATTCTAGGGGTCGGGGCCCCCCAAAGGGTCACAAGAGAAATGTGAGGAGCCGCAAGATGATAACTGGGTGAGAAAAGAAGCAACTGAGGGAAACCGTTGTTTAAATGAAAGAATTTACGTTTGGAGCCAAACATGCCTGAGGTTGAATTGCTGACTGAATCTATAAACTAAAACATGACGTGTACCTACATATAAGGGTTTCCAAGCCAAAAAGGTTGGGGAAAAGTTTAAAGTTATTATGAAACTTTACAACTAAGATTCTCCCGAAAATGCAGTAGAAAATGAAACACTGCTACTTTAAGTGATACATTTAATAATTTATTGTCAGGCATTTTATTGCAATGTACAGAGCTTCATTTATCCTTGTCCAATCCTAACTACATAATGATCAACTATTCATGTAATCCAATATGTATTCAGCATTTGAAATGGAAGCAGGGTGAAAACCCACAGGGATAAAACACTGCCAACATCTTTTTCACAATAAGAGCGCAGAAGTTTCTCATACAGTTGCATTTGTATATTCAATATATACACGTAGATTTTATTTAACTTAAAACATTTCACACAGCAAGACAAGCACCACAATTTCACACAGGAACCAGACATTCATTCATATTACAATATTATTATTTTTACAATAAAAATACGGTTGCAATCACCAGGGAAACAAATGAAACATAGTTAGTGAGGAGTTTAAGTCTTAAGGAATGATGTGAGCTGAGGTTGAAGGGAGGAAGTCTGACTGGGTTCAGTGTATACATCAGTGGAGGATATCAAACCGCTTCATGTAAGAAAATGTAACCACTAATTTAATGTTGATTTTGTATTTATTTTTTTGTTATCCTGTAAACAAAGAGGTGACTCAGTATTACGCCACTTCCTCCCATCAAGCTGTGACAGTTTGTTTGTTTAATTATTTATTTATTTATTTGTCTCCCCCCACCACCCACTAAACGAGACCTCACACAAAACACAAACATTCACTAGAGGGATCCAAGGGGACAAGCGGAGTGCTGACGGTCAGGACTTAGTCCATCCTGATCTTCTGGTTGGTCATCCTGTAGATGATGCTGTCGTACCCCGGGTCCATGTTCCACAGGTTGTAGGCGACGACGATGACGGCGAGAGCCAGAGCGATCATCAGCCACAGCACGATGTTGAAGATCACAGCGTACTGGAAGTTGTACTTGTAGGCCAGGTTGTAAGGGCTGCCGGGGTTGCTCTGCAAAAAAGAAAAGAAAGTTTTTAAAAAACGGCTGCCATGAGACCTCCATCAATGTGCATGCATCGAGTACCGAACAGGATGCGAGTGCAACGTCTAAAGAGATCCAATAAAAAGATGACGGACTGATAAAAGCACTCCTTGGTTCTAGAGTCATAAAAACAGCGCAGACTGGGACAGGAACTGTGGTTATTCTTCACACCAGGCGTTAACAGTAAATACTAAGGCCTAGGTTCAGATTTTCAAAGCGTGTGCAGAGGATGTGGTGTAGGATACTGAAAACGAGTAGATCACGAAGGCCTGCGGTATCTCCAGTGACCAGACGTGCAGTTACATTCCTAGAGAAGGTGCTTACGACATCAGAGACAGTTTCACACCTCCACGTGCTGCCATTACTTTGTAAACCGCTGTCTGCAGACCCCAAAGCCATCCTGTAGTCACATTTAACCATATGAAACCATCATATGACCCCATATGACACACCAGGTACTGTCCACGATTCATATATTATGGCACACAATGGGCTTCTGAAGGACTCCATCAAACTGTCATAACCAGCCCTCATCATACAAGATCCTTCTTATGATAACATACAAAGGAAAGGGAAAATGAAAGCAAGCACACATTAAGTTGACAATGTATTAAGTACACCCAACTAAAACTAATGCATTCTTTAACAGCCCTGGAATAAATATTGCCGTCACGACGGTTATAATGTTAAGGGTTTTTTAATCTATTTTACAGGAGGTGTCATTTTGCAGGAGGTAATTTGTGGTGATGTTAATGTATTGCACTATAAAAGGCGTTTCTAATATTCTGCTGACTGTTTTATAATGCTATACAAATGATCATTAATGCCTGAATGGCAGTACATTAAACTTCTGTTTGTCAAACAGTTAACAAGACTTACGATCTGTTGGGATTCCAGGATCGATCGGGACTTCCTGGTTAAAGGAGCCTCGAAGGTCTTGACTGTGACAACCTCCACCACGGCGCTGTTGCCATAGAGACCATACACATCCTCTCCAAACTACAGTGAAGAAGACACAAGTATTATTATGTGGAGACGTGAAATGAGAAACTGAGGAGGTGCTGTAAAAGAGGCCCGGTGAGACCTTCTCCTTACTTTCTGCAGGACAGAGGCGAGAATGGCAGTGGCATCGCGGTACTGGGGCGAGTCCTGGCCGTAGAGCCTGCTGAGCTCCTCCAGACCAGACAACTCCAAAGAATACAGGTCAGGTGAGTGGTCCTTCGCCAAATGTCTGTGTCTCTGCAGCTGCAAGAGGGGAAGATGACAGAGACGTCTGAGCCACAACGCAAGAACTATCCTCATTTTCATCCGTATTTCGGCCAACCACAACGACTTACCAGAGCTGTGATGTCGTGCAGTACCTGGACCTCAGACAGGAAAAGCAAATCAGCCTAGAGGGCAGAAACGGTTCAAAGGTAAGAAAGGCAGATACTCTTGATACATTTCAAGGACTCTAGTTGACCAAAACAATCTCAATCAAGTAAATCTGTTCACTCTCCAGAAACAAACCATTATCGCTCCAGTAAATACTGTGTGCCAACTGCATGAAAATATGCATTTTAACACCCTCTTCTGGAGGTAAAAATGAGGCGATCGTTCAGTTAAAATGTCATGCTGGCTGTCACAAGTTTGTCTGTAAAGAGCCCATTTAAAAGAATGGTGGTTGTGTTTGGAGTGAGGCATGCCGTTGCCGTTTGAAAAACCGACCTCTGCATTTCTACTGAGGGAGTTGAGCGGCAGGGAGGCCAGCACAGAGCCATCCTGGGACAGACGGGCACGGATCTGCTGCAGGGTGACAGGTAGGTCCTCAAACACAGCATTGGCCTTCCCCAGCATGTACAACCTCTGAGAAAGACAACAAACAGATTGTTTTTAAAAGCGCGATGGCACATATGGCGAGTATGCTTCTCAGTATATTTGCATCACCTCCTCACTGGGGGCCAGCTGCAGCACTACAGGAGTGTCCTCAGCAAAAAGAGAGTGAATCGTCTCTGCAACACTATCCAAGGTGAAGGGTACCGGCTGCAGGGAAGAAGAAGACCCACTGAGCCAAACTCCAATGCATACTTAAAGGAGTATTTGTTGCACAAAACATAAATCACAACTCCACTGTCAACGCTGACTCACATTCTCCAAGGGATAGGAGGCCACACTCTGAGGCAGGGCCAGGCTATCCACGCCTCTCACCACCACCAGTACGTTGGCACGGGGACGCTGGAACAACGGGCCAGCCTGAAGGCCTGGCCACGACAGATCCTGTACAAATGGACACTCATTGTAAAGGCCAGGCCGGCACAATCAGAAGCCAACACCGCAACCGCCATCACGTTTTTTTCATTTGAAAACAGTGAACTTTAGCATACAGTTATTTATTTATGTTTTCGGAAAAAGATTATCATTCATTTGGAATGGTGTTTCAGCATTCAATGAATAAAATCCACCTCTTGAACGGAGAAACCCATGGTTAAAGCCACCAGGTCAGGGATCTTTTCTCCAGAGATGGCCCAGTCTCCCTTCTGGAAGGACACAAACTCTGGAGACTGCAGAATCGTTAAACTGTCTCCATGCACACCTGATGAGAGAAATGAGAGGAATGTCAATCATCCCAGTAAAACTTATGGCAAATTAAGAGTTTAGAACACATTTTCTCAAGCTCAGAAACTCAACAGTGTCTCAGTGTCTATGGTGCCCTAAAAAAGAACTAAAAAGTAGTGTCCGTAACTTTTGGCCTACAGTCCCACTTGCAATGCTTTGCCACAAATATATTTTAATATTATTAATATGATACAGTGATGGTGCGACAGATAAGAGTGAGAAATCTCCTTTTCTTCTTCACTTTAGAGTCAACCAATTATGGGAATAAACTATTTTGCTTGATGGATTCCAAAATCTACCAGACACTATATCATTTTTATTAGCCGGTGAGTAAAGCAAATGTAGCAGCCACTTGCGTACTTTACCAGCATTTGGCTGGTGGCTGCTGCTAATTTACAACCCTGGAGTGAACTATTAATTATGTATGAATAATGAACAACTGAAAGAGGAGTTTGTGGAACCATAGCTTTGTCAATATCTATTATTTTTGTCAGATCATATCGGTTTAAACCAAGCAAAAAGCTCAGAACTTCCACTGACACACACTCCTATCCTTTACTTACAGTTGTGCCACCCTGATCTTTGACAACATAGTAATTAATGGATTTCTCAGTTTCTCATTATGTCTATGGATTTAAAACTATTGCTATTTGTTGAATTTGAGCTATGATTTGAGATTAACACCTATTGGTATAGTATGTATGTTACAATCGTCACTGCTCCCAGTAGACCACACATACACTGACAATTCACTAGTGCAATATCAATATGTCCTACTGTAGTTTCTACAGTTTAATTATCCATCATATCTTATTTGTATACTGATGCTTCTTGTTATTGCACTGTCCCCTTTGCTGCTGTAACACTGCAGTTGTCCCCGCTGTGGGAATGATAGAAGATTATCTTATCGATCATTTTATTTTGAATATCAATACCATCCATCCATCCATTTTCAATACCGCTTATCCTCATTAGGGTCGCGGGGGCGCTGGAGCCTATCCCAGCTGACATAGGGCGAAGGCAGGGGACACCCTGGACAGGCCGCCAGTCCATCGATCAATATCAATACCATTTTATATATATATATATATATATATATATATATATATATATATATATATATATATATATATATATATATATATATATATATATATATATATATATATATATATATATATATATATAAAATCAACTCTCACTGAAATGTGAATCTTCATGAACGCAAACACAGAAGGTAACGCACTAACATCACGGCCCCGCGGACCGAGGCTCGTGACAAGAGAGCTGACGATGAACGTTAAAGAGGAAGTGTGCCAGTTTACAGACAGTCACATGACAGCACCGA
Organism: Cyclopterus lumpus; assembly: GCF_009769545.1. Lineage (NCBI taxonomy): Eukaryota > Metazoa > Chordata > Actinopteri > Perciformes > Cyclopteridae > Cyclopterus > Cyclopterus lumpus. Next base: position 22,560,600 of record NC_046986.1, on the reverse strand, counting down.
GTCTCGAGTGGATTAGCAACAAACAACGAGGAAGCGATTAAAAATGGACATTTATCTCCAATATTGCCTGAGCACGAGCACGTAGCGAGCCTTTCCAACCAGAGAAACAACATTATAATGGCACTGCCAGCGTTAAGTGTTAGCATCGAGCTAACAGTATGACGCGCTGTTTTATTTACCCGCATGTTGGATGCTCAAGCAGATAAAATGAACCAACACTACAAGCACAGTAATATCGTGTCACACATCCAAGTCGTTCACGCAAGACGTTACCTGGCGTATGGTTTGAGCTAACGTTAAACGGCGATGCTAACCATGGTACAAGCTAGGTTGTTGTTCGCGAACGACGTGTGACGTTATATTTGTGTCGGGGAAACCTTTCCATACAAACATTGAATCGTTGTTATCTACCGTTGCATATGTCTTACCGGTTGTGACAAGGAAGCAGAGGGCAAACGCCGCGGATAGTACAGCCTCCATCCTTCGCCAGTCTGTCAGCGACATCTTTCTCCTTGGTGCAGCAGTGATCAGGTGACCTGGCTTCAATATACCGCAAAGCACGATGGGACAATGTCTTCTTCTTCTTACATTTTTACGGCGGTTGGCACCCCTATATTTGGTGCATTACCGCCACCTTCTGCTCCGCAGTATGCATCAGACAGTAGGCTTCTCTTTACCCCAGAAACAAAACCACCCCAATATATATATATATGCACATACACATATACATACACACATACACACATACACACACATACATATATATACAAAAATCTTTCTACGTCTCCTTTCTTTAAAGCCCTCTTTGCCAACTTGTCCGCCCTCTCATTCCCACTCACCCCTATATGTGCTGGAACCCATATGAATTTAACCTGACCTCCCTGGTTGGTTATTCGTGTGACTGACTGAAGGACTTCATACAGTATGTCTTGACGACTGCATGAACGAAAAGATCTTAGGCTTGCTAGGACTGAAGCTGTATCGGAGCATATTAGTACCCTTTCCTGTTTTGCCTTTTCCACCCATCGTAATGCCACCAGCACTGCCACCATCTCCACTGTGTAGACCTCTAGACTATTAGATGTTCTCCTGTTGATCCCTATTCCTTGGTCTGGTATTGCCACCCCAAATCCTGTCACTCCTGTCTCAGGTTTCTTAGCACCGTCCGTATAAATCTTAGTATATTCACTGTATAGTTTCATTACTCGATATTCAAATGCACTTAACAAATCCCCTATTCCTTTCTTTTTCTTTTTTACACCTAACAGATACCAGTCAACTTCAGGCCACACAAGTGTCCATGGAGCCACCACCGGGTAAACCACAGTGGGGCTTATACTCAGACCAATCACATTGAACTCCCTCGCAATGTCATTGCCTACCCGACCAAAGTTATCTTTCTGGCTCCTCCCATTCTCCCAGACGACCTGCAACACTCCTTTTGCAGGGTGAGAATCATTGTGTCCCTGCAAATTAGCCCAGTAGTTTGCCATTATGGGACAATGTCTGTCACGCTAGTCTTTTACTTTGAAGTCAAAGTAGCAATACCAAAGTAGAATAGAGTGAACTAGCCTTCTTTGTTAGAAGTAGAATTACTTAATTATTATTATTAAGTAAAAGTAGTGCATATGAATTTAAAATAGTGGATCATAATTAGTGATGCATTCATGTGTAAATCACTTTAATGTTGCAGCTAAGGTGGCGCTAATGCTAATTCCTTTATTTTGGTGCAAATCTATTAAAAATAATAAAATCCTGTTTTTACATTAATAATAATCTAATGATGTATTATATCATTGTATAAAGTCACAGGGTACAATTTCATACTTTAGATGTTCGTCATTAAACTGACATACTCTTACTTAAATAACATATTCGATGCATGACTTTTGCTAATCGATTTTACAGTGTGATAATAGTACTTTTACTGAAGTAAAGGATCAGAATACTCCCAACTCTGGTTTTAAGACTCAAAAGAAGTTGCTTGGCTTTTCACGAATTCAAAAGGACAAGAACCCATAATAATAATTCGGCCCAGCCCAAGCTCTCCCCTCTCCTGCAGATGGTGGATGGTGTGCTCCACCATCTGCAGGAGTTCCTCACGTTCTCCTTCCTGTCAAAGAGAAAGCAGCATGAGTATTTAAATGACACTTATGCATGGGATTGGATGATATTAATATAATAATTCCAATTACTTATAGGATGTTCTTGTGTAGCATAACCTTGTGCTGCAAAATGGCGATGCATTGTTGAGACCTCAAAGACGTCGAGCAGGAGTTCCTCACCTTCTTCTTCCTCTCTAAGTCCATTTATACATTTTCTGTGTGTGTGTGTGTGTGTGTGTGTGTGTGTGTGTGTGTGTGTGTGTGCGTGCGTGCGTGTGTGTTGTCATCTCAGCCATGGATGATGCCTGAGCTGGACCAGGGTTGGACGCTGATTGGGGTCTTCAACGAAACATCTCTGCATGAAATCCTGGCATTCTGGAGAGAAAGAAGGAGAAGAAAGGCGGCATCCGAATGTCAACTAAAATCCACAGATTTGTGTCTGCTGACATGCTTCTGTATGTTTTTCTTACCTTCAGTCAGAGTCTCGTTGAGTAAAGCATCTTACCGGAGAAGGCGCGGTAAGTGGCTCTTGTCCTAAAGAAGCAACTCAAATTAAAATCAATGAGGCGAACTCGCGGGATGTCCGAGCTGGTCTCAATTAAGATGTTTTTCATCTTAATGTCCTGGTGGAAGATCAATCCGTCCTGAAGCTCAATCGCTGCATCCATCAGCTTCAGTATAATCTGACAAAAAGAGAGAGATGAGGGATCGGAGAGGAATGGTTTGAAGTTTCTAAAACCATCTTTGAGCCATAGGCACTGAAATAATAATAATAATAAATTTTATTTGGAGGCGCCTTTCAAGTCACCCAAGGTCACCTTACAATACAATAATACAGGATAAAAGATAAAAGCATGAAAGATAGGAACAACATTAAAACAGAACATCAACATAAAAACAAGTGAAGTGCACAGGGTCCAGTTATAAAGAGTATGCCAGTTTGAACAGGTGAGTTTATACACAAGAGATGTTCAGTAGATTCTGTAATAACTATCTCTAGTCTATTTTCTCCTCCAAATAAGTTTAAGTGACCTGGAGCTTTGTCTACAACCTGTTTGACTTCACACATTGTCTCTTGATCATTTAGAGCAATTACTTTGGTGAGTATACTGGTATCATGATCAACAGAAACAATGGCCCAAAACAACAAACGTAAATTGCAAAATAAAAATGGTTGAAGTAGCCTTGTAGTTCATGTAAAAGGTTAAAAACACACAAGGATCCTCCAGGAGCTTACCTTGGCCTCCTCCTGTGTATGGAGCCTCCGTTGCGTTCTTTGTAGCTGGACATGTCCTCGGCAGGGATCGGTCTCTCCAGCACCAGGATCAGCTCCTGGTCCAGATCGTACCAGTCCAGCAGGGACCCAGGTGCTGACGTACCCACTGATCCCCTTGTTTTGTCCTGCAGTCTCAACATGACGGCGACCTCTGAGGGGAGCACCTTTCCATCACCGTCCTGAAACTTCACAAAAGAGAGGAGGATAAGAGATAACTGTGTGTGTGTGTGTGTGTGCCTCAAATTCTGCTAAAAAGACAAACACATTTGTTTTAATATAGTTATGAGTCACAACTGTTATATTACATTACCTACATTCTACTATGAATCCCTTCAATGTTATATTTAATATAAATCCTAATGTTACACTAACATGAGTTAAACAAATAGTATGCCTTCCAAGACCTCAATACAACTAAAATGTCTCACTGTCCTCTAGTGGCATCTATCATGCAGGTAGTTTTATTTGTCCTGTTTTTGACATACTATCCCCAGCCCAATACAATTGAGGTGAATTAAATGTAGTTTGTGCTGATCACATATATATATATATTGCATATAAAATTGCTCCAGTAGCTCTACGGTGTATGAATATTAGTTTCTGCTGATGTGCAGGTTGAACCTTAGCTCCTCCCATCAGTGTATGAATGGGTGTGAATGGGTGAATGATGTCATGTAGTGTTAAACCACTTTGAGTGGTCGGAAGACTAGAAAAGCACTTTACACGTGCATTTACCAATATTCAATTCAATTCAATTCAGTGTAATTTGTATAGCCCAATATCAAAAATTACAAATTTGCTTTACAGGAAAAAAAGGGAAGAAACCTTCAGGAGAGCAACAGAGGAGGATCCCTCTCCCCGGATGGACAGATGCAATAGATGTCATGTGTACAGAATGAACAGCATTACAAAGTTACATAAACACATCACATGAATATGACAATGTATGAATGGACCTCCAATCCATGAAACAGAAGGAGGTAGAGAGGAGGGGGGGCGGCATCAGCAGGGCCAACGCGGGAGGCCGGCTCACCAGGTCAAACCTGATTCAGCCCTAACTATAAGCACTATTAAAGAGGAAAATCTTAAGTCTATTCTTAAATGAGGTGACTGTCTGCCTCCCGGACTGAGAGTGGAAGCTGGTTCCATAAAAGAGGAGCTTGATAACTGAAGGCTCTGGCTCCCATCCTACTTTTTAGGACTCTAGGAACCACAAGTAGCCCCGCATTTAGTGAGCGCAGCTCTCTAGTGGGGCAATATGGTACTACAAGCTCCTTAAGATATGATGGTGCATCACCAATCAAGGCTTTGTAGGTGAGGAGAAGAATTTTAAATGTGATTCTTGATTTTACAGGGAGCCAGTGCAGAGCAGCTAATACAGGAGTCATGTGATCTCTTTTCTTAGTTTTTGTGAGTACACGAGCTGCAGCATTCTGGATCAACTGGAGGGACTTAAGAGACTTATTAGAGCAGCCTGATAATAAGGAGTTGCAGTAATCCAGTCTTGAAGTAACAAACACGTGAACCAGCTTTTCTGCATCTTTTTGGGACAAGATGTGCCTGATTTTTTAAATGTTACGTAGATAAAAAAATGCAATTCTTGAGATTTGCTTAACGTGGGAGTTAAAGGACAAGTCTTGGTCAAAGATAACGCAGAGATTCATTACAGTGGTGTTGGATGCAAGGGCAATGCCATCTACAGAAACCACATCACCAGATAATTGATCTCTGAGGTGTTCAGGGCCCAGTAAAATAACTTCAGTTTTGTCTGAGTTTAACATCAGGAAGTTGCAGGTCATCCATGTTTTTATGTCTTTAAGACATTCTTGAATTTTAGCAAGCTGGTTGGTCTCCTCAGGTTTGATCGATAGATATAATTGAGTATCGTCTGCATAGCAATGAAAGTTTATGCAGTGTTTCCTGATAATATTGCCCAAAGGAAGCATATATAAGGTAAATAAAGTTGGTGCAAGAACAGAACCTTGTGGAACTCCGTGATTAACGTTGGTGGTCATTGAGGCTTCATCGTTTACAAATACAAATTGAGATTGATCTGATAAATAGGATTTAAACCAACTTAGTGCGGTACCTGAAATGCCAATCGACTGATCCAGTCTCTGTAATAGGATGTCATTACATCATCCTTTGTTAAAAATGAGGTCCAGAGATGTCCGTCCCTTTCGTTCCCATGGTGTGAAGCTCTCACTCAGAAAGCTGCTGTAGAAACCCCGTGTTTACATTTGAGCACTTACTTCCAGGCCTCCTGAAAAAAGGTCACAACAATAAAATGATATACTGCAAATACACATGTTATATTGCTCTCTTTCCATGACCAATAGCCATCTCATGATGTGTGTTCAAAGAGTTGGTCCTTTTGAGAAGATTGATACTACTGTCACATCTGTCTGCTGAACGGGAGCCAGCAGTAAAAGCACCAGTCGTTGCTTTCACTTTGTTGTTTTGAATGATTAAACAGACAAACATGCTAATTAGTGACCACCGGAGGTGCTGGGAGGCACATTTTACCCTCTTGGACTTGGGCTGTTTCCCCCTATTTCCAGTCTTCATTTATTGGTATCAATAAACTATTTCTTTAAGTATGGAGCTGGAGTCGGGACATAATTAGCCGAGCTGAACTTGGACACTGGAAGCAGGGGGAAACAGCGAGCCTGGCTCCGTCTAAACACCTCTAAAGCCTTCTTATTAAATGGTAAATGGACCTGTACACCTGTACTTGTGAGTCTTCTGACCACTCAAAGTGCTTTAAAACTACATGACATCATTCATACACTGATGGGAGGAGCTAAGGTAACTAACATTAACACTTTCATACAGGAGTGATAACAAATCACACCTGGTCTCTGTAAAGATATTCATTCATAAATAAATATATCCAGGGGGCATCCTTAAGCACAGTTTACAGTAAACAAAGTCCTCTGTCGGTGAGGGGCAGTAAAACATGTTTAATAAATAGTTAAAAGACAGAAAAAAAGAAGCTGTCTATGCTACAAATCAGCTACACTTTAACAATTTTTAAAAAAAACACCTCTGGATATTTGCGTGAAGGTATCTCTTTCATCGTGAAGAAAACGAGAAGCAGGTCTGATCCAGCCTCATGCTGCTAACCCCCCTGGAGTCCTCTGTGGAACCTCTGTGGAGCCTCCGTGAGCAGACCCTCTCAGTGCTATCAGGAGACAGGACCACTAAGTCATAAGCCTGATGTTGTGTGTCTCTTCCCTATATTATTAGATTGTTTTTTTAATCTACAAGGTTTGCATTCATCCCAAAAACTTTGTTTGGTTTTTATCTGCTCGTTGTTGATTTTTAGGAACTATAAATAATCTCGCACAAAAGAGCCAAAGATGTAACAACACGCTGTAGATTTCAAAACTGTATATCAAATGTGAGGAAGAGTCAGAAGGTTGAAAGTGAAGAGGGCGTGGCTGAGTACAAGCATGGTGAACGATTTGGGCATATTAGCTTTCTAACTTGCTCAAAAGACACCGTCCTAACCGTCCCCCTGTCCCGACTGACCCCACAGCAACACCTATAACTTATCTACACATTTGAGTCACTTGTTTAAAGCAACTGTGAGCAGCCACAAAGGTAAATGGATGAATAAAAGAATGTAAGAGACCAAAATAATGAATAAATAAATCTGAGTCTTCATTGAAAGAAATATAATACACAGTTCTTCTGTTGCTGAATAAATGGATGTTGAGCAACACATTGCTTCAATCCACATACGTAAAACCAGTCCATTTGTTAGATTAGAGCAGTTTCTGCTGCACATGCAACTTAATGTATCTCTGTAATATACATTTTAAATTCTCTCAACACATGGGCGTATGTGGTGAGTAAAGGAGTTACCCATGATGCAAAGTGAATGACCTACTGCTGGGATATATACAAGCTAAATATAATATAAACCTTCATTTAACCTGCTTTATTATTACTTTATTGTTCAATTTGCACAGTAAATATTCTGCTTTTTGTTAAGTCTTCAGTTTATATATGATTGTAATAAATGCAGTATACTTTAGGTTATACAATATTATAATTGTTTATGTGTATTTCAGCATGGTAAAAACGAAGACGATGCAATATATATACGCCAACATTACCAAAAGTAAGATGTGTTATTGAGGGACATTATATATATGTCAACATTACTAGTAGTAACATGCGTTATTGAGGTGTCATGTCTGTATTTGTGATGGACTTAAGAGCAGACTTTGCTTCATAGACAAAGGTCACATGGTTACCATGGGGATTGGGGCACCAGAGGTGCAGACGAGATCTTAAGACTGGGAGTGGATTTTCTACAAAACTATCTGTTAAACCCTGGCTTCCAAGGCAAAAACATGGTCAAATCACCAAAATATTACGATACACAAAGTGGAAAGACTCGTAGAACGCGTTGATATGGTTGTTATGTGGCGAACGCACGTACGCACAAGCAAGAACGTACACGAACACAGACACACACAGTCAGCCATTTTGTCCAACCAAAGCTAACGTTATGCTAGCATTACATTCATTACTCTGCCTCTCCTCCGAAAGACTTCAGTTGGCTTGTGTATGTTAAACTGCACTGATTAGCTCATATGAAGCACCTGTTTCCCTTATGCGGCGTTTACACCAAAAGCGTTGGGAAAATTCGCAACGCTTTTGGTGTGAACGCAGCATTAGAAAAGTCATAGCACACGATTCCCGCTCAACGCCACACGTTCTGATGCATTTTGCGGGACGAGTTACTGTGAAAAGTTTTGTGCGGGACTATGATTATGATTATTAAGCCCGCAGGAGATCAATCAGTGTGCTTGCTGCACAAGTATTTCAGCCTTGTTGCGCCACACCGAATAACATTATACTCCTGATCTTCATTCTACAGAACGCTAAAAAAACTACTGTAGTTAGTTTTACACTCATTTTACCGTGGTATACAATACAGAAACTACAGGATCATTGTTGCCATTAATTTATTGTTAATTTGACAAGAGACATCCTAAAGTGCTCCACGGTGTCGACTAGATTCTTCCATAGACATTCAGACACTATATTCATTATTTAGATTGGTTTAAGCACTTGGAAACCCCGTCCACAGAAGAAAAAAAACATAAAAAACAGTAAAAGTTATAACAAAGTTTCCATGTGGATACTGTCAAATTACATCAATAACCTTTCCACAAAATGACATTTCATCTATAAAAAGACAGAGCATATAAATCCATATGTACACACTAAGTTGCACACAAACTTCTATTTTTTTATTTAATATGCAAAGTGCTGATTGAGTACTCCATAAATAATGTCCTCAAGTTGTTCTTACAGAACAGTCCACAACATGAACATGTAATAGTCCTGTTCTTGCAGAGGGGAGGGACAGCAGTCTGTCCCTGTATGACTATGTGGATTCCCTTGTACAGGTGGTGGTCTTGTGTTGGCGATGGTGGTCTTGGCGGTGGGGGTCTTGGTGGTGGTGGTCTTGGTGTTGGTAACACTATATTCTCTTCCTCTGGTGGCTCAAGATGTCCCAAGTACTAATGCAGAAACCACTTGTCAGTGAGGATGCAGTGTTGCAACAAGAATGACGTGGAGGATCAAATCGGTGTGTCCCATCATTGTCTGTGGTCCATTTAACACACCAACATTTCATGGAAACTCTTGATCATTTCTAAAAATGTTCAATCTTCAATGTCTTTCTAAATATCCGCTTAAAAATATATATATACACAAATGTTTACCTGACTTTAAAAATGTTGAGAATACAATTATTCTTCATATGTGGTTGTCTTTAGACTTGAGAGCTAGTGCACTCATTGGCTTGAGGGGGTTACCGTTCAGTAGCCCCTCATCTGCATTTCCTTCACCACGGTATGTGGTCCTGGTTCTGGAGCAGGTGGACTTCAGGAACCAGCGAAGGAGAAGAACTGAAGGAGCCACTATCACAAACACCACAGCTGCTGTTATGGCCACGGCGGCCCAAGTTCCAATTTGCTCCTCTTCAGTTGTGCTCTTTGTCTTCATCAAAGAGATGAAAGAATAAGATTTAAGTTAGACATATATACACAAAGACAGTCAACTAGGAGACCGGTGTTCGACCCCACATGGGGGGGTTATGGTCGTGGATTTGTTGCATGAACCTAAGTCGTCTCGAAATGAAAGTTGTGATCTCTCGAAAATCTATACATTTTATTTTGTGATTTTGTTATTTCACGAATTGCAGTAAGACTGTGTTGTAAGACGAGGCCCAGCATTTACTCAAGTAGCCTGGTGTAGTTAAATATAAGTGTAACAGACTGTCTCATGTGTGTTGGTGTTGGAGATGATATGTCCCTGTGGGGTTGCTGTAGAGAGGAAAAGTAACTGGACTGTGGGGGAACAACAAATAAAGTTGAGAGTGAACGACATGTGTTTTAGCCCGCTAAATTTATCCAAATTTTAAGACATTGATTAAACATCCACATTATAGATACATATTTTGCAATATTAGCTTTCAACTAAGAAGTTTGGATGTCATTTATTAGTTAGGGTGAAAAACTAAGACGTATTTATATGTAAAGATATGGTAATGATATACGTACATATAAATAAATAAATATATATTTATTTATATGTATGTATATCTTTACCAGCGGCTAAATAAGAGTGATGTACACACAATAATACAGTACATTATTCTGGACATGAGTACTTTTTACTTGAAGTATACGTACATAAGAACACATTTGAAGGCAGGACTATTTGTATTTGTAACATAGTATTTCTTCTATTACTTTTACCTCAGTAGAAGTTGTGGATCCTACTTCTTCCACCACCTCAGTAGGCGTCGTCCGATCCGGGGAACTTCTGATCCTCAACCTCACAGCAGCGGGATCTCCCCAGCCTTGTCGCGCGCCGTTAGTGCGCACCGAGCAGAAGTAATCACCGGGGTGCTCCGGCAGCACCCGGTTGAAAAGGAGCGAGTAGTCGCCTAGTTTCCCATCGGGGGACAGAGACTGGGTCCCATCAGATGCTGGGCCGTATGTGACCTCTCCAGAGGACACATTCAGCTCCAGCACCGTCTCTTGGCCCTTTTCCCACCGGATAGAGTGCACATGTTGAACTTTGGTGTAGTAGCACAAGAGTTTGGCCGGCCCCCCCTCGGAGACTGACTCTTCAAAGCCTATGAGGACAGACAGGTGGATGGTGTGCTCCCGGCCGCCGCATCCTAACTCATAGAGTCCCGTGTCGGTGTAAACGGTGCTGTTGAAGGCAAAGGGCGCGCCGTGAATCCCCCGGTCCTCGTAGTTCCCGACCGGCTTCCAAACACCTCGTTCCCGAACAGCCACCGGGGAGATGCGGTGGTTTTCGACCTTGGAAAGTTTCCCCGAATCGTTGATCGGACAGTTTTCAATCTCTGGAAACGTAACGGGGTCCCCCAAAAGTACGTGCACACACTCTCCAAAAGAAATAAGGCAGATCATTATGGCCACGACCTGCAGTATCAGTGCCATCTTCCTAACTCCTTCCGCTGTAATGAGCGCTGCTGGGGAAGTGTGAGGTGAGTCAGCGCGAGGGCAGCCAATGAGCTTGTTCATAGAGTGGGTTGTGCTCCAGAGTCTCTCTCTCTCTCTCTCTCTCTCTCTCTCTCTCTCTCTCTCTCTCTCTCTCTCTCTCTCCGTCTCTGTCTCCCTCAAGAGTTTCCAAAATATGTTGTAGCCAAACACGTATTACATATTACATTTTTTCTTTTTGGGGCAACAGGAGATGAAATGTTGTCGAGAGCAGCTGGTATGGAGCATCTCAAACCAGTCTCATCCAGTCTCATCTCAAACCAGTCTCACTTGTCTGACTCGCTTACTTTTCCGACTATTCGATCTCTCCCTCGTCTGTCCCGTATAGGGCCCAGTCCCAGTGTCCCCCCTACCTTAAACCCTGAACCCCCAGGGACGTTCTGACGTCACCTGTTAAGTGGTTGAGTGAGAGAGACTGTGAGGGATTGAAATGGTATAAATATGAATAGGACAGCCCTTTGCTGCAACTTATCACATAACAATGGATCGGACCCATGCCTCCTGCCTTACTGTTTTTATTATCATTATTATTATACTATATCCACTGTTGCTGTTATTATTGGTAGCCGTATGTTTGTCATCATGTCTATAGTCTCATTGTATGAACCATTTCTGTACACATAACATCTATTGCTTCCATCTGGATAGAGGGATCCTCCTCTGTTGCTCTCCTGAAGGTTTCTTCCCCTTTTCTCCCTGTTAAATTAGTTTTTTGGGGGGGAGTTATGTAATAAATTGTAATTTGTGATTTTGGGCTACACAAAATAAATGTAATTCAGTTGAATTACCATTAAAAGGTCATATTATGTTGTGTACAACTGTGGGCTTTTATTTTATACTGTTTACTCCCTCATTTGAATTTCTTCCAGGCTCTTGCCTCACAAGATGAGAGGTAATTGATCAAATAATTTACTTGGAGACAAAATGAAAATAAATTGTTGATGAATTCAATTCAATTCAATCAGTTTATTTTGTATAGCCCAATATCACAAATTACAAATTATCCTCAGAGGGCTTTACAATCTGTACACATACGACATCCCTGTCCCAGGACCTCACATCGGATCAGGAAAAACTCCCCAAAAATAACCTTTGACAGGGAAAAAAGGGAAGAAACCTTCAGGAGAGCAACAGAGGAGGATCCCTCTCCCCGGATGGACAGATGCAATAGATGTCATGTGTACAGAATGAACAGCATTTACAAAGTTACATAACACATTACATGAATATGACAATGTATGAATGGAACTCCAATCCATGAAACAGAAGGAGGTAAGAATAGGTCAGCTGTGTAAAATAGTCTCTGGTTGCATTCTGCTGTCATGTGTTTCACAAAGTTCACCTGAATGAGTGCCGTAAAGGCTAGAACAGCTGCACAGGTTAAACTAGAAGCTCTCCGTCAAAATATCATAATGTCGTAAAAAGAAAAGAAGTGTTCTATGGTTGAAGGGTCCAACGGCGCCAACGGGCAATATCTATATATCTCTAAATATCTATCGTTATGCCAGGTATAGATGTAATCTGTAGATAGACCACCATCCCACCACTTTGATCCAACTCTATTTAAATGGCATATGCCACTGAAAGTCTGAAATGAAATCACCTAATATATTTCAACATGGCTGGGTGGCAGATCCTACAAGCTGCCAGGAGGGGGCGCTAATAGACCAGCTATTTGATAACTTGTTCTTACTCAGAATAGTTTAAGATAGTATTTAATAATAAATGCACATACATGTACCAATGTATCACGTGCGCATTCGTATGCCCACTCAGTTCGTGCACGTCGAGACCGAGCATGTGCGCTTGGTATTTATTGTTTCTTGTTGAGTCTGTAAAATATTGAATTATGTAGGCTGCAATCACGGGGCCCGTTTCAGATGTGGTCGTTAGGGTATTTTTGATGCTGTGGAACATTGTTTTTGAAAACATATTCCTCAGAAATCACATTACATTGCAAGACTGCTCAATTTGAAGTAATGTTCTTCAATCAGAGGAATGTGGTTTGATGGGAGGCTGTTGTTGATTAATTTGAACTAATTGGGTCAAATTAAGCCACTGTAATCAGTTTTTATTCACACTAAGTATATAATGTGGCCGAGAAAGACCATGTCACGTGAGCGCACGTGGTCAGCCTCGGCGTGCACGGACTGAGTGGGCATACGCATGCGCACTTTGGTATATGTATGTGCATGTTATTAAATACTATCTTAAATTATACTATTCTGTGAGCGAGAACAAGTTATACAATATCTAGTCCATTAGCGCCCCCTTCTGGCAGCTATAGGATCTGCCACTGAAGACTCGAGCCATGTTGGAATATAATGTAATATTATAATATTAGGCGAATTTACAACATACGATTTCATTTCAGACTATCCTGAAAAATAATCTTTATTTCTAAATCCATGCAAGTGTCCTAACAAGAAAATGGACGAGATAGAAAAGATGCATTCCTTTATTTAAGACCCTGTGTTGCGCTACGTTGTCAATAAAGACAGAAACATATATATTTACGGTAATATTGGTCATGAAAAAAACTAATTTGCATATGCTTCAGGAGGCCGTATACTCGCTTTACCATCGGCCACCTTTCTACCTCCCCACCTTGATTGGGAGAGAACAAATACAAATGTATTCACAATGTCACTTTGAGAAAAAGAAAACATTTGTAAAATAAATGACTGAGATATGGAATGTGTAAAAAATAAAAAGGGTTTCTGACATGCCACTGGTTAACACTCTGTGACGTCACGGGTCTTATTCAAAGAAGGAAATACTTTGTCTGTTTTTTGTTTATTTGTTAAAAAGGTAGGACCGATAAACAACCCTGTCCCATAGAGAGACAGCCAACACGAGCATCAACTGATGGGCCAGAATATAAACTTGTTTTCCGATGCGGGATAATTAAAAACAGTGATGGACGAAAACTAACAAAAGAGCTAAAACAAAGTAGTATTAACACGAGTATGAGCATGATGAAGGACATGCTAAAAAAAACAATGTGCACCCCACCCCCTGTCCCGGCTGATCAATTCATTCTGGGTTCTGCTCTTTATAACATGTGTTGACATCGATGAAAACAGACTAGCATAACCAGTAATAATAACAACGGGCTGAAAGCGGTTAAAATATTAGTTGTGATAGTTACCAATATTACCAAATACACAAACACAGTGAACATGATGAGGCCCGTTGCACCCTGCTGTTATCCTGTTATATTATTATTATTTGCATATAAGTGGATTCAAATTTCAGGATCACACAATTACTAAACATTAAATTTAGAATTTATTCAATTTTTTCAATCCACCCCTGATTTGTGGCCAGTTATAGTTTCAACGGGTGTAACAGTTGTTGTACACTAGAGGGCGCTGCAGGCCACGATATCTTCAGCACGGACAAGCAGCAAATGGGAGTCGGGGAGTTGTTCAGTCGTGGCTGCAGAAATAAATGAGGGCAGCAACAATACGAAAGAATTCCGAGAGATGGCAATGCAGGATGGGGATGGGGTTGTTGTTGTTGTTGTTGTTGTTGTTCACGGCTGGGCGACACACAGGAGCCGCGTTCAATAATTAGGTGAGAAGATTCAATTTGACAGAGCTGCCGGGAAAACGGAAGTTTTCGCAGCCCAGCTTTAATTTCTACAATGACAAAAGGAGGCACGGGAGCACGTGTCATCTTGCAGTTTGTATATTTATTTTAAAGCAACTTCTTTTGTAAAATATAAATACAAATTATGAGATATTTAATTACAAAGTTAAAACAAAAATGAACACACAAAAAAAAAAGAAAGGAAACAGGAGAAGAAAAAAAAAAAGACTTTACTGCAGTAGCCTCCCGGTTATATACAAGCTCTGTGCCGAAGGGTAAATATCAACATTATCTTAAAACTTTATGATACAAACAGTTGTGTAGTTTTGCGTGTTAAATTACAGACTAAACGGGAAGCAAAACTCGAACATAACGAAGATACAACAGAATAGCCCCCGAGGCTCAAAGCCAGCGCGAAGGTCAAAAAGAACAAAAAGAAACCGGGACATCATGTGCTTCCTATAAACACAAATACCACATTCAATAGCACAGTCCCAGTACGATCCTGTACAGCTACACACATGCACTATGTGCTGCGCGCTCACACACTCCGTCTCGTCGCTGTCGGCACCACCACAATCTGTTGCCGTACAAAATCTTACGGAGGAGTCGTGAGCAACATCCGAAAGAAAATCTCTTGATATTATATATATATATATATATATATATATATATATTTATTGATTTATACATATATTAATTTATAAAAATAAGACCATTATCAAGTCTAGAGAGTCACACATGTATGGATCCTCGGTTAACGGATAGACCGCTTCAGTCCGTCTGTACAGCGCTGGTCCAGAGCAGCCTCCCTGTCCGGCTAAGGCATGTCATCGGAACCCCTGGTTGGTTCTAAAGCGAACTGCACTCGATGCGGATCGAGGTCCGGGGTTCGGCGGCTCCGGTTGGTCAGGACGAGCCCACCTTGTGGATGGCCTTGATTTTGTCCTTCAGTCTGTCCCCTGCGCGGTCCCAGCGGTCGTCCAGACACTCCAGCGTGGAGCCCAGGAGGGCGGCCAGCTCGGCGCTGTCCTCCACCAGGTCCAGCAGGTCCTTGCTGTCCGCGTGGAATCCCTCCAGCTCCTCCGGGCAGGAGAAGAGCTGCGACAGGGAGGCCTGCCGGTAGAACTCCGCCTCCGCCACCGTCACCACCTCCATGTGGGGAAAGGCCTGTCGGAAGCCGCGACCCGACATCCGCAGCCGGCGCAACACGTCGGACAGGAGCAGCCAGTTTCTTGGCCTGGAAGGGGGGGGGGGGCAATGTTTAGGAATGAGGGCCGACAGAGACGCAATGTAAGAACCACAATCGGAGTCTGCTCTTGAGATCAAAGCTCACCCCTGAGAGAGGGACACCTGGATGTTGTAGCACGGCAGCAGAGGTCGGTCGGAGAACTCGAACTCGAACACCTCTCTTTTATCGTCCTCGTCCTCGTCCTCTGGGCCCGGGGGATCGGCCAGGATGTCATACACACCTCCCTCCTCGCTCAACTCTGACGCGCACGAAAGACAAAAGAAAAAAAAACACATGAATAATTCTGAGGGAGCATCTCCATTATCATAGAGGACGATGGCAATGGAAGATGTTTAAAAAAAAAAGAAGAAGCTTTGTAAGCACAAACAAAACGCGCAGCGGTACTCACCACACACGGCGCTGCCATAGAATTCCCAATAAAGCCCCGGGTCGTCATCCGCGCGGCCCTGAAGGTCGGAGAAATAATCTATGGAGAGGAGAGAGGAGCGGAGCCTGTTATTCAAGAGCCGGAGACTTGGGGACAGGCAGAGGCCGACACGACTGCCCTTTAAGACTACAGCGGAAAAATGGATAAAGAGCGCAGTAAAATGGAAGAGGAGGAGGGGGAGGAGGGGGGCGGTCGAGAGAAAGAAAAGACAAACAAACAGAGCAAATGTGTGTGTGTGTGTGTGTGTGTGTGGGGGGGGGGGGGGGGGCGGTGGTCAGGGGCCAGCGGCTGTACCACGGGGGAGGAGAGCGACTGTCTCCGCTGGGTTAGAGCTGGCTCGGTTCAGAGCGGGGCTGCCAGGAATCAAACAAGAACCACACACAGTCGCCGAGTCTACACGCGCGCACGCACACGCACACACGTACACAAAGAGCGAGAGGGCTGGAAACAAACAAGCAGAGGGAGCTGGATAAGCACACACAGCAAGAGCAACGTGTGTATTTAGCGTGCGCGCACAAACACGCACACTTTCGCAGAGCGAGAGCTGGGCTTTGTGCCAGTGCTGAGGCGTGGGGCGTCTGGCGTGTGTTTGGAGGGATTAACGGCCTCCAGATGAGTGGGACCAGGTGGAGGGAGGGCGGCGATCGCTCGCTCGTTTTTTTTCTCCCTCCGGTGCTCCATCTCCCCCCCCCCCCCCCCCATCCCCATGCACGCTCCCCTGCTCCGTCAATCTGGCAGCCATCGATCCGTGCGTCCACGCTCTTCTTCAAAATGCAGCACCACCTTCCCCGGCCGCCTGCCTCATAAAATCTCCCTTTCCGCGCTCAACCTGCTCGCTCGCCCCCTTTTTCCTGCCGGGCGTGACCTCACACCTGCTCTCACCCCCCCCCCCCCCCCCCCCCCCGCGGCGCGTCTCTCCTCGCTAAAGCCCCACGCCGCGCTCTCAGATAATCGGGTTTAACTGGATGTTCATGTAATATTAAGGGGCTGGCTGCGCGCACTTTCATTTCCTCCTCCTGTACACAAACTCGGCTGCAAAGCATTCAGACGAGCCTCAAATCCCCCCCCCCCCCCTCGTCCCCGAATACAGAATGCGTCAGACTCGAGCGTGGCGGCCTTGTAAAAAGACACACACACACACGCGCGCACGCACGCATACAAAAGCAGAGTCTCCAGCCAGAGCGAAGCCCATTTCCGCACATACACTGAGCAAACACAGTTGGCGTTGCTAAGTAACCAGATAGAGGAGCTCAGAGGCAGCAGCACGCAACCCGGCGGGCTGAGGCTCCCCGTCTAACAGGTGGTCGAGGGAGGGGAGGGGAGGGGGGGGGGAGCACGGGGAGTGGGGGTGCCAGAGGGGAAACAGGACGACAGAGACAGACGTGTCTTGTAGCAACGGTTGCATGGGAGGTGGAGGATGAGGATTTACAGAGAGGGACGACGGGTTGCACAGAGGTCAGAGCACTGGAGGGACGGCAAACAGCGGATGAAGCGAGGCTGGAGCATTGGGAGCCAATCTTTTCAACCATTTACCCTTTGGCCCCACCTCGGCATCAACTCTCTGTGCATCTGCTGTCTGGAAACCTTTTAATCTATTTTTAATTCACCTCGTTTGTGGTCAAATGCGCAATAAAAATCAAATTTCCTGGCCTCCACGGTCCACTTTGTCTGGGCTTTCAGCGACTGCGCTCATTGCAAAATAGTTTTTAACTCAGTTAGTGTATTGTACGTTTCAGGCAACAAAAACAAGTCTTTTCTATCAGACACTTAGATTTCCCCCCCAAAAAATAGAGATTATATTCTCTGAATGTTTTATGTCCTTACAGTGACCTTACAGATTTGAATGTGTAATTTCCACTCATAAAGTGTTGGTGTTTTAATTAATTATTTGCCATATCTGAGTACTTGGATGTTTATTGTCCTAAAACATGGATATTTATAGACCAACATTATTTCTGAAATAAAAGTCCTCCAGACCGCCTCGCTTTGACATTTGATCCAACTCATCAAACCGGTCCGTATGACGTCAGTCTCCTCGGCTGAACGCCGTCTGATTGGGAACTCACCGGTGAGGAAGCGCTCCATGCCGTCGCTGTGGGTCATCTTCAGCAGGCCCCGGCCAGAATACGTGGCCAGGGTGGGGTCGGCGCCGTACGACAGCAGGACTCGCACCACGTCCAGGTGGTCGTTCTCCACAGCGTCGTGAATCGGCCTATAGACGCACACAGACGTACACGTTAGCCACGACCAGGAACACCACCATGTTTTACTTCTCTCTCGATGTAGTTTATAGATGCTTTGTTTTCGCAGTACTCGTGATACTCTGACCGGCTTCTGGGGGATTTCAGCAGTATTGTCGGAGGTAGAGTCTCACATTTTCCCATAAAAAACACTACATCTCCCGTAGCAGGGCGGACGTCTCCAATATTGCTCCCATTGGCAAAAGGCCTCACCTATGCAACTGTGACGCCAATGTTTCAAAATCTAGTAATGGTTTAATATGAGCCGCAGCACAATGCACCGTTAAGACCCATTTCCTAGAACAGACCCCCTGCTGTACGTTTTTAATAACACAGCGATGAAAGCACTAGCCTTCCCCATTTAAACCCGCAGCTAATCTCTCAAATCACTGCTCCTGCCAAGCAAATATAAAAGCAATCCCAGAAATGTCTTTGCTATGAGCAATCTCAAGCGACGCTTGCCCTGTTATAACATGCAGGGGGGGGGAGAGAAAAAAATGCTTGTGTTTATGCAGGCATTTTGTGCGGACTCTTTGTTTGTGTGTGTGTGTGTGTGTGTGTGTGTGTGTGCGTGTGTGTTGGGACAGAGGCGTTTGTTTACCTGGTGCCGTCCTGTGCGCTGCAGTTGATGTCGGCTCCGTAATCCAGCAGGTGCTGGACGATGCTCAGCCAGCCGCGGGCGCACGCCTCGTGGAGAGCGCAGTAGCCGGCGTAGTCCCGGTGATTCACCTCGCATACTCTGTTCTCCAGACAGTACAGCACCACCTCCTAGTGGGAGACAGCCAACACAGGGGGAGAGAGGGGTTTAGTGTGTGTGCGTGCGTGTGTGTGTGTGTGTGTGCGCGCGCAAGCACGTGTGTGTGTGTGTGTGGCTACAACCGAAGCAAAAAGAGACCAAACGCACAAGTCAGAGAAGAGACATATACGCAAACAGGCCTTCCCTTTTACAGTTCCTGTGGGAGAGAAATTAGGGAAAGGAGGAAGTGAGTGTGTTCCTGCGCCGGACAAACGCGCGCACATAAACACACACACACTCCTATAGTGCCTGAGCTGGCGCCAAAACACAAAGAGGAGACTAAGTGTGACTCAACTGTATTTCGCCTGCCAGAATCCGCTTGTGCACGCACGCACAAGTGTGTGTGTGTGTGTGTGTGTGTGTGTGTGTGTGTGTGTGTGTGTGTGTGTGTGCGTGTGCGCGTGTGTGCGTGCGCTGTGGTTGGGCCCGGACGCCACTGCGGGCAGCCGGTTACGATGGTTGGGCTCTGAGCACAGCGTAATGGAAGCGGAACAAAGAGATTGGACGGAGGCGCTCGAGAGCTGGAAGCGTTTCCTCGAATCTCTCTCGGGCTGTGACAGTTGGGCATCCAGCACTAAGTAGTCAGACTGGTTTTTATTGGACTGGAGCGGCGTCTGCTGCCACCAAACGGAGAGGGGACGGGGAGATAGGGAGCGGGACAGCAGTGTGTCGATAAGGGGCCTGACCACGTCAAACAAGTGTGTGTGTGCACATTACGGGAATGTGTTTGTATCTGGGTCTTAGTGTTTAGACGCTTTATTTATATATATATATATATATATATATATATATATATATATATATATATATATGTGCGCGCACCTGGCATGCAAGATTCATACGTCCACACTCACTCATACTCTGTCCTGCTAACAGTCCTGTGCCGAGGGGAGGAAAGCT
Organism: Cyclopterus lumpus; assembly: GCF_009769545.1. Lineage (NCBI taxonomy): Eukaryota > Metazoa > Chordata > Actinopteri > Perciformes > Cyclopteridae > Cyclopterus > Cyclopterus lumpus. The sequence goes on along the minus strand of NC_046986.1, from coordinate 22,540,451 downwards.
GCTCATCTGAACCTGGGGAATGACTCCGAACTTCCATTTCTATGCTAATTCTAGCCTGCCGTCTAGTCCAAGTATTTATCTCACTCTCTCTCTCGGCACAGGGCGGTAGGACATAAGGGAGGGAGGGAGAGGCAGGCAACGGAGGGCGAGAGAGAACAGGCTGACGATGGAGGGATGAGAATAGGGCCGGAGAGGGCGGAAGAACGGGAGAAAGTCAGAGGCAGCAACAACAACCCCCCCGACAGATGACAGATTAATGAATCTGTGGACGAAATCTGCCGGGGCGTCCTCTGGGCTGCAGCTGATAGTAACACAAGATGAAAGGGTGGGGGTGTAGGGGGTTGGAAGTGCGAAGTGTGTGGATGGGGGGTGAACGGAGGACGACCGAGCCGTGGAGGAAGGGGAGACAATGAGGAAAGGGGGGGGGGGGGGGGGGGAATCAAGAGAAAAGAAGTGAGCAAGTAAAAAGTGCAAGAAAAAAGAGAGGGGTGGGGGTGGGACAGCGCTCCAACTGGTTTCCGCTCCCTGCCAACACTCTGTTTGCCTGCTGGAGAGAGATTCAGGAGCGCTGTGCCGAAGCTCCCCTCTGGGGGATTCCACTCGCTCTCTGACTGTGCGTGCGTGCGTGCGTCTGCCTGTTTGCGTCCGTGCGTGACGTCCGTGCGTGCGTGACTGAGTGAATGAGAGCAAGTGTTTCCAGCGACTGACGGGTAGAGAGTGTCGATATGCAGCTCACCTAAGTGTGTGTGTTTGTGCGCGTGCTTGTGTGTGTATATCTGTGCGTGTATGTGTGCGTGTTATGTGTGAGTGTGGCTGTGGAGGAGGCGTAGCGCTAAACCTCCGAAGCCATGTTTAATATCGCTGGGAGAGAGCGGGGAGCTTAGCACGAGAGCCTCGGCTTTCACACACACACACACACACACACACACACACACACACACGCGCACACGCACACACGCAGTAAAATGAGACACCGCTCCCTCCCTCCCTCCTCTCCCCATCTCGCTCTTTCCCTCCGTCCTCTAATCTCCCTCTCTAGAATGCTTCCCTGCGCTCGCCTGCAATCAATGCATCACTCAGACATTTAACCCCTTGCAGCGCTGCCTTGTATGCTCCTAAAATACAACAGGTGTGTGTGTGTGTGTGTGCGTGCGTGCGTGCATTACATGTGCAGGTGATGCTTGAGTGGCTTTTCCTGTACGATGAAGAGCCAAAAGTCTGAGCGCTGACGTTGGTGCGTGCCCAGACAAGTGAAGCGTGTGGGTGTTTTGTGTCGGAGTGAGCCAGCCTGCTGTTGAACCGCTGCTGGGGTAACAAGAGGAATGTGGCCCTCTGGGGATGTCAGATAGAGTTAATTAATCTCACACTGACGCACGCGCTATTAGCAAACTGAAGAACAGTCACCCGTTTTCACGTATCGTATTCGTACTCAATAAACGCCGCCGGTCTCAGCCGATAACCAGAATGCTAGTTGCCGAGCTACTGTGCTTGGCGAGCTAACAGCTAACATGAAACCAATGCGGAAGAGTCTTGAACTTGCATTCTCTGTACTGACCAGCAGGGGGCAACTCCAGTTGCAAAAAGTTAGATCTATAAGAAAATGACTCCTTGAGTTTATGGTCTCAATCTCTAGTTTCAAGTCTTCAATACAGCATGATGTTCATTTAGTAAATTATGGTCCATTTAGAGTCAAATAGACCATTAAGCAGGGGATGCTTTAGGGGCGTAGCTACTTTGTGACTGACAGGTCGCTACAGCTACCAGAGACGGATACAACGTCACTTCCATATAGTCCACAAACCAACAGGTGACGTTACAACGACGAAGTCCACTTCCTATACACAGTCTATGCATGCGACACACTACAGTAGCTAGCCTAATGCTAAAATTATGGCACCAGCTAGCCAAAATTGCTCGCTAAGCTAGCTGGCCAGTTACCTAACAACTAGTTGGAGAACTAGCAAGCTCGGTCGCTAACTAGAAAATGGATAAAGGGAATTTATATGCAAATTAATCTGAACGGTTTGGTTACAGATGATCTGGAAGCTCAATTCCTCTATTTTAGGTTCCCTTAAAAAGGTTTGCTATTGGTCAATAGTGCAAATTTGAAAGTCAACGTTCATCAAAGTTGAACTCGAAAAGTCAGTGGGAAACGGCTTCACAAGCGAACCCACTAATTGCCGCCGTTTTTGGTCCAAAAAGTATTGCGATCCTAGATGCTGGTCCAACTGGGCAATTTAAATGAAATCTAGTTTTTTTCCCTCTCTTTGCTCGGATCATACATGGATTTGAGGAGGAAAATCAGTAGTGATTCATGTGAGGAGAATAAATGACAGATTGCACCTTTATCTAAGCTTTCAATGGGCAGAGCCGAGAGGGGCCCCAGCACGAGGGGGAGAGGGATGAAGACATCCGCAGAATCTCTCCTCATTACCATTTCAAATGCTCGGAGAGAGAGAGAGAGAGAGAGAGAGAGAGAGAGAGAGAGAGAGAGAGAGAGAGAGAGAGAGAGAGAGAATAAAAATGGAGTAAGGGAGGGGAGGTAGAAAGAGAGTGGGCTTTCATGTGCAGAGGCACGGATCGCGAAACTAAACGAACATGAAATATGCACGCTGTTGGCCGGCCACCGGGAACGGCGCAGAATAGTGCGTGTTAAATTACATGCGTGCGTGCACGAGGCAGGCACTGCATGTGCAGGTCTATGCACAAAGAAAAAAAGGCGCCCGTGCATGTGCTTACACCGGTAACAACCGCTGTTTCTGTGAATGTGTGTGTCTGCGTGTGGTGAGCACGTGAGCTGCGCGTGCGCGTGCGTGTGCGTGTGTCTGTGTGTGTGTGAGGGTGAGATTCGGAATTTGCATGTGCGGGTCCGTGTCTGTGGGCGACAGCACAGCAGCGAGTGCGGAGAGCCGTCGCTGTGTGCAGCATATGGAGGAGAACGCGTCAGGATGCCTGTGCTTACTGGGTCATAACGGGTGTTTCTCTGTGCGTATTGGTGTGTGTGTGTGTGTGTGTGTGTGTGTGTGTGTGTGTGTGTGTGCCTCTGTCTCTCAGGCCCTCATATCTCTCTGCCTGAGTGTGATAAGCCCGGAGCTTGCGGCGCTAAAACACCAGCGTGAGACAAGCGCTCTGTGCGTCTACAGGCTTGTGTGTGTGTGCGTGCGTGCATGTGTGTGTGTGCGTGGGGCAGTATGCATAAATTGGTGTGTCTCTCTACAAATGTCATTGTGCGTGCGTGTGTGAGCCCCAGGGGTCTGCCCCAGGCTTATCACACAGAGGCAGTGAGAGACGAGCTTCCTGAGAGAGGGGGGGTGGGGGGAGAGAACGAAAGAGAGGGAGGGATTGGGGGGGGGGGGGGGGGGGGGGGGGGTTGTTGTTTGCGCAGCGGTCAGCGCCTTGTTTGTGTAGTCTCAGGTTTTCTCCTCCCTCCTCCCCTCTCTACACGCAGGAAGGGAAAAATGCGAAGGGGGTACGAAAAAAAAAAATGTAAAGAGGGGCAGAGGGAGAGAGAGAGGGAGGGCGAGAGGGGAAAAAAAACGTTCGAGAGAGACGCATAAATCAGAGAGACGAGCCAGCTTCTCTCCAGCACGGCTGACTGAACCCTGCTGCGCTGCACCCTGTGCGTGTGCGTGTGTGTGCGTGTGTGTGCGAGGGAGAAAAACAGCCGCCGCCACTGCTAACCACAGTCACCACGGCACATTAGAGGGCCATTAGAACGCGATTATACTCCCAGTGCTTACCTCTCATTCACACTCTTGCTCTCTCTCTGACTCACACACATTTGCACGTAATCACGGACACACACACACACACACACACACACACACATGGGCACACGCACACACCTAATCACCATAAATGTGTACGACAAACACACGCGACCATAAAGCAAGCAGTTAATGAGTTACAAAAAGATACCCACACCTATTTACAGTTCTGTGAAGATACCTCTGCTGGTCGCTGGTCACACACACACGCTCAAGTGGCATAAAAACCACTTGGATCAATAAATCAATTTGTAAAATCTGTCAACAAGGGGGGGTGGGGGGACGACGACGCTTAGGCTCACAAACACCAGGGGATGAGGGGGAGAGAGGCGGCGGGCCATCCAACTTTAATTAAAAGCTTTCAGAGCAATGGGAGTTGAGAGATTCAGTAGAATACACGCCAGTCTCGTTCTTGTCGCGTCTGTGTGGAGAATGAGAGGATCCGGTTTAGGAGCGAACGATCGGCAGCTACACAAAGAAAGGAGAGAAAAAAAAAAGAAAAAAAGAAAAAACTCCCGATGCTAGAGAGAGGCAGCGAGCATCAGTCTCCGTATAATGATCCCACCGATCCCTCATGCTGTCTGCGCACGCACGTGCTTGTGTGAGTGTGTGTGTGTGTCACACTTCGCCTCACGGAAAATTAATGAGATGTGAGAGCGGAGCGAGGCAAGAGGAGGGGAGGCGAGGGGAGTGTGCGTGTGTGCGTGCGCTAGCGGGGAGGAGGAGGAGGAGGGGTGCCAACGACAATCTGAGTCACAAAGAGAGGAAGAGAAAGAGAGTGCCGAGAGGAAAGAGCGGGGGAAGTGGGGGGTGGAGGGGGTGGGGGACGGAAACCTGAGAGCGAGAGAGAAAGAGAAAAAAAAAGATGGAGTATGGCGAGAAGAAAGCACGAGTAAGGGTGAGATAGAAAGAAATGATGCAAAAAGCAAAAGAGTGAGACAGAAAGAGGAAGCATAGGACAGATGAGATGGAGAAAGACAATTTTGAGAAAAAAAGAAAAGAAGAAGAGCCGTGACTGCCAGAGTCAGACAGGAACAAAGTGTGGGGGGGAAATGAGCTCAATTTAAGAAGAAGAGAGAGCGTGGATTTGTGTAAGTGTGAAGAGAGACAGAGCTGAGCGGAGCCCGTTACCTCGTAGCCCAGCCGCGCGGCTCTCTGGAGCAGAGTCTCGCCGGCGTTCTTGTTCACGATCAGCCGACGAGCCTCTGGCGGGATGGGACGCACCGAGGGGGCCTCGGCAGGGGGGGCCCTGTACAGCCCCGCCGCGGCAGCCACAGCCGCTTCTGCCGCCGCCACCTCATCTGGCAGGACACAGCACGCCCTGCCGTTCGCCTGGGGCAGCAGGGTCGGCGGACAGAGCGCGGCGGGGGAGCAGGGCTTGACTGGAGAGCAGGGGTAATGATTAGGGGAGGAGGCTCCCTTCCCCTGAGTGCTGCGCTGCTCACTCAGCTGAGAGAGAGAGAGAGAGAGAGAGAGAGAGAGAGAGAGAGAGAGAGAGAGAGAGAGAGAGAGAGAGAGAGAGAGGAAGAGAGTTACAGCCACATAGCAGGCCACACACACACAGTTTTGTGTATGCGCATATAATAGTTTTTTGACAAAATAATGAAGTGGCAAATAATAAGTGACATTGTCCAACAGATTAAATAATCATATTTTTAATCAAGCTCAAAAAGCCATTATTTCTCGCCTGCAATATGATTTGTCATTGACAACCTATATGTCGACGTGTGATTATTGTGTATGGAAGACACGCTATGCATCACCGAAAGCTTTCACACCGGCTGCTCCCGCCCCAAAACACTGCAGGTTGGCACGCCCCTTTTCTTTGACCGCTAAAACAACAGAGCCCTCGGAGCGCAACACACAGAGAGGGAGTTGCCTGCCTCTCTGTGTGTGTGTGTGTGTGTGTGTGTGTGTGTGTCTGTGGGTGTGTGTGTGGTTGTGTGTGTGTGTGTGTGTGTGTGTGTGTGTGTGCGTGCACGCAAAGTGCATGTCCTCTCAGTGGAATTCCATGTCGGAGCAGCTGTCAGGCTGAGGAGGAGCAGGGGAGGAGAGCAGCGCAGGCGGAAAACAACTAGCCTTCTTTTTTTTCCCCTCTTTTTCTCCCCCCCCCCCCCCCCCCCCCCCCCCCCCCCCCCCCCCCCCCCCCCTCAAATTTTCCCCATGCTCTTTTTTTTCCCTCTCGTTTGAACTCGAGCGCTTCATACGCTCCGCCACGGCTGCCACATTCCTCGCTGTGTGTGTCTGAGCGAGGGAGTCTGTCTGTCTGTGTGTGTGTGTGCGTGTGCGCACGCACGCGTGTGTGAGCGAGGGAGCCTGTGTGTGCGGCCTCGTGTGCGATGTATAATTGCTCCGGGGTTTTGTTGTTATGTCAGGAATGCTCCCAAACACGCAGACACTAGCGGCCTTCAGCACGCACACTCGCGCGCACAAAAACGGCGTCGATGACACACGTTCCGACAATTAAGAGCCAGAGACAAACGCACGTGCGTGCAGGGGCTCCGCAGGGAGTCGATAAGGGCACGAGGAGGTCAAAGCTCCAGCAGCCCTCTAAACATTGTAAACATACTTCCTCCCTCCCTCCCTCCCTCCCTCTCCCAGCTGCATAATCAGAGGCGCCGACAGGCATACTGAAACAGACTCCGCTGCTGCCAACGACCCGCCGCCCGTTACCGCGGCCAGGCGCCCTATCAGTGCTCACCTTGTCATCTTCCGCCGCTCCCAGATCAACCGCACAGCGCGAGCCCGGGCTGCTAGGTGTGGCCTCTTTCCTCTTCTCCCGCTCTCGCTCCCTCTGACTGGTGTGCTTGGTCTTGCACGGCCGCTTGCCCTTGGGTTTGTCCGTGTCACTATGGCGACGGGGCTTGATACAAGGGGGGCCTCCCACGCATGACTCCGGGGCCGGAGACGGAGGGCCCCTCCTGGGCTCCTTGAGGCCGCGGTCACCTAAGAAGGGGCCCGGAGAGTGTGCTCTGTCCTTCAGCTGGCCGGGGGGGAGGGGAGAAGTAGCTACTCCTGGAGCAAAAAAAAAAGGGGGGGGGGGGAGAAGGGTTGGCAGAGTGAGAGGCTGATAGTGTGAGAGCTCAGTAGAAGGGGAGGATGGGAAGGTATTGCAAGGCCATCTCTCACCCTCTGTTGGTTTATTAATGAGCGCACAGAGCTGTCTGGGAGCGCAGCATGCCTGCTCGCTCAGGAAAAAAAAAAAAGAAAATTGCACAAAAAAAACCCCCAAAAAACACACACGCTCATATAAACATCCCCAACGTAACTTGTGCAAACTTATTCACTTCAGCAAGGACACTGCTATGAGTAATCTCCTTAAACAAATGTAGCACTGTCTAGTTCCAGCCTCTAATAATACATATTTACACGGAAAATAAACACCTGCCCTTGAAACCACAATGTCAAAACAATGTTTAATAGCTCAACGTTTCCTCCATAGGAGCATTTCTAACTCCTCTGAAACGTGGTCTGGGTCCGGTCTGTGTTACACCAGGACCTTTAGAATCAACGCTCGATAAAATCAGTGCTCGGCTGGGAACCAACGAGGAGGAAAGTGGAATTATATATATCTGTATAGAAACCTTTTAGAATGCAAGATTCTTAACAGTGATGAATGCGTTCAATCCGATTAGTGGAGTCCTGACATTTTTTCAATTTTTTAAAAAGAAGAAAAGACCACAGCCCTGACAGACACACTATGGAATAACCACAATCATTGTAAAAACACGGCTGTTGCCAAGGTGATGTTATCTAAAAAAAAAAAGGTAAGAGTGAAAAAAAGATATAAAAATCAGTGGCCAATCAAGGCCTGTGGTTTCTGCAGGAAATATAAAACCAAAATTCCCCCTGCTTTATTCACTTCCTTTAATCTCTCTCCTGCTCTTCTATTCTCTTCGTCTGTGCCTCCCTCTGTCTCATTTTGGGCCCTTGAACAAGGGAAAGCCCTGTTTTTTATAAGTTACCACACACACACACACACACACGCACACACACCCCCTCTCTGTAACTGGTCTTTAGGGGGAAAAAGAGAGAGAGAATAATCATTGATCACACATTAGTCACACCTGCCCACGCATATCTCCAACAGCCACTTCCCTCATTCACTTTCATCATTTGCACGGAGGCCGCTGAAGACCAGCTCAACAAAAAGCCCCCCCCCCCCCAGGTCCTATTTGTAATACCCCAGCCTTTCCTTAGCATGAGGAAGTATCCTCTACCTCACTTCCTGTCCTCTCTCCCAGAAGGCTCACGGGAAATCCCCGCCCCCCCCAAAGTCAGACCGCTCAACAAGAAAGTGAAACGTGAGCCAAAGATAGATTTCCGTTACCCTAGATGAACTCAGAGCTGCACCAGGGCGGTTTGCACTGCTGACGACTCATTCTTACCATTAAGCAGCTTCTCGCAGCCCCACTTCCTGTTGATCTCGGCTCTGTGCGCCGCGGAGGCCCTGTCCTCCAGCTCACCGGGCCGGATCTTGCGTTCCCGCTGACTCTGGACCGGAGCCACCAATCGGGGCTGGGGCCACGCCCTCTCCTGTTTGATCAGGGGCCCGTCGGGGGAGGCTGCGCCGGCAGCAGGCTTGCTGAGCCGCAGTCCCTTCAGCTCGATGCAGACCTTGAGCTTCCGAACCTCGTCGTCGTCGTCGTCAGTGCCGGCCTGCTCATGCTCATCTGCAGAGAACAAACGCAGAATTTTGTATTATTTGCCATTTTTCATATGGATGATTAGATGGAATAGATGAGATGGAAGAAAGCTCTCATCCTTCATTTACAAAAAGGTCAAGAAAAACCCAATCAGCAATGCATTGTGGGCAAGCTTGGACCCCTACAACTTCTATTCAAAAGTGTCCGAGTAGGTTTTCACTATTTATCGTACGCACAGACCTACCGACCCTCCGACGACTGAGCACAAAGAACAAAGGCCATTAATCACGACATTCGTATGGCTTGTGAAACCCCCCGAGCCCGACGTCTACAGCGAACGCAGAGAGGCAGACAGATTGCGGAGCAAAAAGGGGAAGAGAAGTCAAGAACCGGGCGGAGACACAAAGCAATAACGACTGGAGAAGCAGAGGGAGAGTTCTCCCCCTTGCAATTCACGGGGGACGGGTATTTGACTCGTCTGCCATTGCCGGGGAGAGCTAGCACGATACCGCATGCCAGAGAAAAAAAAAAAAAAAGAAAAAAGAAAAAAAAGAAAAGGAAACCCAAACAGATGAGGGAAAAAAACAAGAAAAAAAAGAAAAGGAGATGAAAAGAGCAGCTTTGAAGAGGGTGGGTAAGCGCGGCGGAGGAACGGCAGAGCTGAAAGAGAGAGAGCGAGGGAGAGAGAATGGCTCTCCCTCTCCCTCGCTTCTCCCTCGCACTCCGCTCAAAGGCAGGATTAAACACTTCTGAGCTGGCTGCCACACAGAGCGAAAGATGGGACAGAGGGTGGTAAGGGGGAAAGAGCGGGGGGGGGGGGGGGGGGGGGGGGGGGGGGGGTGATGGAGCAGGTTGAAGGTGGAATTGATTGGAAAAGAGAAAGCGACAAAAAGAATATAACTTCTTCTTTTAAGAACGAGGGATGAGACAGTGATCAGCATAACACAGGATGAAGGGGAAAGAGTTGGCAGAATTAAAGTGATGCACGGAAAGCAGAAATTAAAAAGGTGGTGGCGGTGGGGGGGTTGAGGAAAATGGAAGTGGCATGTGGGCGATGATGCGTGTTCAAGATATTCTTACCCGTAGAAAGCTTGGCTCTTTTCTCCGGGTGGGACACCCTGTCTCCTTCCTCCCACTCCGTGTCCTCTTGCTCGGCCTTCAGGCCAAGCTGGCGTTTCCTGTTGGCTCCGAAGCCGGGGCTGGCCTCAGGGTACCCTTTCGCCGGCGTCAAAGTGGGGGGCAAACAATGACCCCCTTCTGGCTCCCTCTTCACGGTCCTGGCCCCGTCATTCAGCCCGCCTTGGTGGGCCCCCTCTCGAGCCCTGTACCCTGGGGACATGCAGGGCTCACTCAGGGCACCGCACCTCTGGAGGACCGGCACTCTGTTGGCATACGCCAGCCGGACACCTGAGCGAGGCGGAGACGAGGGTTGGGCAACATGGGCAGGGGAGGGGAACAAGAAAGGAGAGGATGCAAGGGAGACAGACCGACCACAAACCAGACAGACAGACGGAGAGCATGGAAACATGGGGAGGGGGCGGGACAGGGCGGGAGGGGGGGTTGACAGAGGGATAATGCCAGTTAAACAGCAGCCAGCTTTTATTCCACTTTAAAGACAGGCAGTAAAACTTTGATGGGGTAAAGACTTTTTAATCTGATGTGAGCCGAGCCAACGGTTCAGTGCCGCCGCTCGCACATCCAGCAAGGAGAGAGGCGAGGAAACATCCTGCGCACTCGCTGCACATGGCGACTCCCATCCCCCCTCCTACACCCCCCACCGTCCTCCCCCACGGCATGACCGCACCACGCCCTTCTCACACTGAGCGTGACTCCCCCCCCCCCCCCCTAACTCCCCCTCCGTGCCATAATTAGGCTCACACGTCAGCCACGGCCTCGCTCCAACACACAGCTGGGCTCCCAGCCAACGCAACTCTCCCATCTCCCCTTCCTCCCTCCACCCCCCTCTCGCTCTCTTTCCGTCGCGCTCTCTTTCCGTCGCGCTCTCCCATCCGCTTTACCCCCCCCCCCCTCCTTCCACTCTCACGCAATCACTGCCCCCTCCTTCCCCCCCCTCTTGGTCGTCTCTTCGCGCAGATAAGCACAAAAGACTTCTTGAAAATAAAACTCCCCCTCTCCGTCTCTCTTGCCGGCTCGGTCGCTCACGCTGCCTAGCTTGTGTAAGAGTGTGCGCATGTGTGTGTCGAGTCTGTGTGTGTGTGTGTGTGTGTGTAAGCGCGTGTCTTTTTTTAGAGCGACCCAGTCTTGCCTCAGCGTTTGCTGCAAGTGCATGAGAGCGTGTACGTGCGCCTATTGTTTGTGGGTTCCTTTCTGAGCGTTCATTTGCAGAGTGGCTGTGTGTGTGTGTGTGTGTGTGTGTGTGTGTGTGTGTGTGTGTGTGTGTGTGTGTGCGTGTGGTGCTGGGTTACTCACCCTCCCTCTCTCCCTGCCTGGTGGTGTGTTGGCAGTGTTCCAGCACTCGTTCTCTACGCTGGCCGTCTGCCAGCTCCCGTCCTGCTGCCGTTGCCAAGGCAGACACGCACACACCGCCGCCCTCCTTCTCCTTCAGCTCCAGCTCCGAGAACCGCATCATTGCCCGCTGTGCGCGCACACACAAACGCACGCACACACACACACACACACACACACACAAAAATGCAGAGAAAAACCCATGAAACCCACTCATCGTCTGCCCACACCGCACACACACACCTCTCTAAGCCTCAATCTGGCCTCAACAGCTACAGAAGCAAAAATAATTGCGTCAGAAATCACATCGTCTTAAAAAAATAAAAATAAAAATGCCAAGGAAATTAAACCCACACACACAAAACGCACACAGGACAAAAAGGTAGACAGATACATCACAGGCATGGCATTAAGACACAGATTAGACTACTGCAGCCACTGTGAGTCCATGCGCTCTGGGGCTTAAATCCTGGCATCTCCCTTCCTGAAACATAAACATGGCTAGGAAACATATACATCTAAGCCCTGAGGCAGAGAGGAGAGGAAAAAGAGGAAAGAAGGGAGTGGGGAGAAAAAGGAATGTGCAGCGATACAGAGTACAAAGGAGACAGAGCCCGTCAGAGGCAGATGTGATAAGAAATGTAAAGAACTGACCTCCCAGTTAGCTGCAGGTTGACTTATATTACTCCCCTCTCGTGATATGACTTCCATCTAAGCAATTAGAATGGGTGGGGCTCAATATATCTGTCCATCATTTCATCTTTTTTTAATGACTTTGTTACGTTTCTCCACATGTTTCTTTTAACACACAATAGGCAGCCACAATCCCACAAAATGACATAATCAAATTAAAGTGACTCAACAGGTCGATTAACGCTGCATCAAAACTATCAAATGATTTCTGAACTGCACAAGTGACAAATTTGGAAACAGAGAATCCAAACAATGTTTATTTTGAGCGTGATTGATAAGGCTGATTCAGTTTGAGAAGTCTCGTTTCTTATTTGATTTTTTTCATCCCAAATAGACTTCCACATCTTATTTTGTACATGTCCAGAAATAGAGCGTTTGATAGCTTTGTGTTGCAGCTGTGCATTGACAAGCATGACACAGACAAAACCACAGTTTTCTAGAGCAACATAGACAGACATGTGCAACCTATTAGGATATCCGCCTCGGAGCGTGTGGATAATGTAGCATAGGGTTCTAAAAATGAAGTGTGTGGAGCAGAATGTTAGGGCATGATGGCTGAGCGTAGGGGACGTTGCTGTAGTGGTGCGTTTATAGATGTAACGTGATGTGTCAGGAGAGAGGGTCTTTTAGCCAACGGGGTGAGGAGAACTATGTCCTTGGACAGCAACCAGGCAGGGCAGCGTAGGCCATCAGGGGGAGGAGGGTTAGGGGAGGATAGCGACTGGCGGGTGGGTGGGGGCATGCAGAAAGCCTAAGAGGAACCCCAAAGAGGGCAGCTGCTGGTTTTTAAAGGACGCTGCAAGCTCTCCACTGCCCCTCACCTCGGGGTTAAGCATAGCCGAAGGCAGCGTGAACTGTGAGGCTGCCACAGTCACACTCTGAAACTACAGTACACGGCTCTATAGCACCAGTCAGCACTAACAACATGCTTTAGCCCCAAGGCAGTCACACAAGGACAAACGCGTACGGACACACAAACACGCGCGCATGGAAATAACCTTTACAATGACTGCTCGCTAATCAACATACAGAGATGGCAGCCCTGGTTAACCTTTGAACTGCTCCCCCCTGATAGAGGGCCTCAACTGGCCTTACACCAGCTCACTGGGACAATTGAACTGAGGGGAAGGTCAACCCTATGGCCAGGACAGTAGCATGACAACATTTATATTATTCTGTACTGTGTTGTTAATGTGCCAATTTCATGCAGCGTGTGTTCTACAGGCAGTTCTTTATAGCAGCAAGGGAATAAAGACAGTGGCCCTTGTGGGGCGGTGTATTCCTGAGTGGATGTCAGAACTGAAAATATGTTTGAAAAGTCTGCACACAAGAAACATTGATCATTATGACCCTTTTAAAGCCCACCACCAACTTAATCCCAATATACCCTGTACTGTGTACACACACACACACACACACACACACACACACACACACACGTGTTAATGGCCTTACCTGCAGGGCTCTCTGTTCACGGCTCAGCTTGCTGGAGTCAGCATACAGCTCAGTGGTAACACATTTAAAGCGGTCGCCAACGTAGCCTGAGGAGTTAGCGATTCTCTTGGCCAGACTGGATCTACGGGAGCCTTTCGGTGACGTCAGGCCATCTTCGTAGTAGTCATCATCATCATCATCATCATCATCATCCCCTTGAGACTCCCCTAGGTCAACAATGCTGTCTTCTCTTTCAGTCTCCCCCTCACACGCTCTCTCCTCCTTCACCACATCGGTGCAGTGCTGAGAGAAGTGAAGAGCTCGGCAGTCTCTGTCCCGTTTGTCCTTACCAGAGCTGCGATCTCCAGATGTGCGGGCACAGCGCAAGGTGCTCTGGTCTTGGTCGTCGGGGTCTGGGCTGGGGCTCCGCTCCCCTGGGCTCTCCTCGGCTTGGGCAAACTGCCCTGGAGAAGTCGGGGATGTGCTGGAGGTCCCCCCAGGACAGCCCGTGTCCTGAAGAGCCTTTGGTTTCCCAAAGGGAGTTTCTGGCTGTCTATCAGTGTGATTGGACTTCAGGGTGGGGCTGTGTCCGGAGTGGATGGGATAAGGATGGGAAAGGCGGTGTTGGTGTTTTGGCTCGTACTCAGGCTTTGTCAGATTTTGGTTACTATGACAACATTCATTTTGGTTAACCTTGCTGCTTGTCTCAGCAGAGGGCTGTTTGTGGACTGTTGGGGTAGACTCAATATCTGTGTCTGAGTGTACAAGGTCAATGCAGACAATCTTTTCTCTGGATGTTACAGAAGAAGAGGGGGCTTTGCTTTGATTGCCACCGTGTCCTTGTGCTCCTGCTTCCCAATCAGACTTAATTTGGCTTCCATCGCCTATCTCTTTCCCAATGTGATCTCTGTGGCCCCCGCATTCTTCGACAACCCCCCGGGATTTCTCCTGTCCCCGAGGCTTCAAGGTTGCATCTCCCCTTTCTGCCAGCTTATCTGAGTGAGTTTGCATCAGGGGATGGGTCATCTCCTGCGAGTTATAAGTGAGGTATTCCCCTCCTGGACCAGCTGGGAGGTTGTGGTAGGGTAAAGGGTGTTTTGCTGCCAAGTGGGTTGGATAAAGACTGTTGCTGCCCAGCAATACCGGGTGAGGGTAAACTGGGCCTTTCCCTGCAATTGGCAGGGAGTGTAGCGCCATGCCATCGGGGATAGGGTAGTGCAGGTATCTATTGGCATAGGCCAAACTGTGGTTCAGGTAAGCGTCACTTTGAGGAAGGTAAAGGTGGCCAGGGGCGTGACCATTCTCTAAACAGGGCCTTTTGTATGATGACAGTTCTGGAGTTGTTTCACCTCTCTTAGTGGTGTGGGAGGACTTCTCTGTTCCCTCTCTGTGGTGGCCTGGGTGTTCTGAATGACTAGGGCTGTGTTTGACCCACTCACCATTGGGCTTGGGAGAAAGAGCCCTGGAGCTGACCATAGAGAGTTGAGTGGAGGACACATTATGGTTGGACTCCCCTGTCCTTGGACAGGATGAGCTACGTTGCTGAGGAAGTACTCTCTCCAGACCCTTGTGTTTGATGACAGAGGGCGAGGAGCCTTTGGGTTGAGAAAGGCCCAGGTCTGTGTTAGGCCTTGGGGAGGGGGGCAAGCCTGTTGTGTGCTGTGTACGGGATGGAGACGGGCTAGGTACAACCCAGGAGGAGTGTAAAGTGCTTATCATTTCTGGCCTTTCAGGGACCTTTGAAGAAGTGCTGCTGACCACGGAGTGTGGGTGGGAGGAAGGAGACAGGGACAGGTTTTTGTCCTTTAGGAGCTCTCGGCTAGGGGGCAGTCCATAACGTGCGCCTGAAGCTAAAGTGTCCATCTTAACTGGGAATCCATTGGGAGGCAACCCAAACTCCAGCATTCTTCCAGACAAATCCAAGGGCTTCTCTGTCGAGTCTTTGGTTGCTTGGGGTTGGTGAGCAGGCCTCTCAAAATTAGGTTTGGAGGGTGACCTGCTGGGTCTTCTCTCAACCCCTGCATTTCTGTGCTCAGGTGCCCCGTCTCTTGGCCTAGATTTATGGGGGCTGGGCCGGGCAGGAGAAGGCTGCTCTGATGCCATGCTGCTTACAGAGAATGGATGAGGAATGCACTGTGTGGATGAGGATGATGAAGATATTGAAGAGGAGGAGGAGGCCGGTGGGTGTCCTATTCTAGCAACTGGGCGTTGTAAATCCAGTGAGCTGTCAATAAGGGCAGGAGGAGGGGGAGGAGGGGGAGGCTGGGGAAGGCGAGAAGATGCATGAGGAGAAGAATCAGTGGGCAGGCTATTATTATTCCCACTATTGGTGCCACTAGTGTTAGAGCTACTGGTATTATTGTTGTTGCTAGAGCCCTTCCTAGAGGGAGGTCTGCTTGGTCTGCTGCTCCTGCTAGGGGACCGGTCCCTATCTATGGCAGCCTGATGATGCTGAGCATGAGGGGAAGGTTGATGAAGCTGCTGTGCAAACTGAGGGGCAACACCAAGCCCCTTGTCCTGGCAGTGGACCATGGATGTGGGGGCCACTGTCACTGCAGGAATCCTCATTGGTGGTGCCCCCAAGGGAGAAGAGATGGGGGAAGGAGGATAGGGGGGCATGTAGTAGAGCCTCTCGGCAGCGGATACGGCAGCAGCAGGGTTAACGTTGCCCCCCTGGGATGCACACAGAGACGGGTATGCCAGGTGCTGGGCAAGATAGGGGTTGGGTTGGCTTAGCAAGGAGGCTTTGTACATGTTTAGAGCTGCGTACTTGGATGTGTCCATGAAGGGATACATGCTGGCTTCAGGGTAGGGACTGTACCAAGGCAGGCGGAGGTAGCTGCCACCAGCGCCTGCCAAGGCTAGTTCAGATGCCTTTTCTCCAGGCCCTAGTCTGCGTTCCAAGCCTAGACCTTCAGCTCCATGAACAAGCACAGGCTTGTGGAGACCTGGAGGAATGCCCTTATACAGGCCCAGATATCCATTAGTGGGCTTACGACTGTCCAAGGGGCCATCAGGCTTGTAGATGAGCTCTGGGAGACCATCCCTGTTATAAGTGAGGGGGAGGGAGCACGTCTCTCGGCTCTTCTCCACTGGCAGTGCTCTGATGCCTGGGTATACAACCCCACCATGGAGACGAAGACCGTCGTGCATCAAAGTGCCTCGGTCCAGCCCCATTGCTGCCAGGGGCGTCAACCTTGCATCCACCTGAGACAAAAAAAGGGATGCCAGAAAAGTAAATATGACCCTGTTCCTTAAAAATTTGGAAAATATCACACTAAAAGCACAAACTATGAAACAATTACTGCTAAAACAAAACCAGAGAAAAAAGATGGCTTAATGTTCTAAGTTGGTTGCGTGCATGCACATAGTGAATCAGACAAAATGGTTACTTCCAGGTAATAATGACTAACGCGACAAATGAGTGTAAACAGTACTTAGGACGAGTAGGGGAACTTGCCATGTTTCGTGTGATGTGGTTCCCTTGTCTTAGTTCCAGGTTGGTTTGGGTCTCAGCATCGACATCACGAACAGATGTTGCCCTGTGGAGATGAGCAAAGAGTTAGCAGTCAGTGTCTTGGCTCTGACGCACACACCACAGCTTTGTTGTAACCTCACCGCCAAAAGAAATTGACAGCGTAAAAATGTCAGTTCATAAAGTTTCCCAAAGATGAATTAGATCAAAAATTTAAGATGGCACAGTCTTTAATTTCTGGGTCAACATTTAGATTACGAGCAGAAAGAAAGGAAAGGTAACCGCATTGTAATCTAGACACACACACACACACACACACACACACACAAGATGAAAGCACTGTGTGGGCTCCCCTCCCATCCGTCAACACCCCCTGCCCCCCCCTCGCCCGCCCCGTGGGCTAGGCGTGCATTGTGGGGCTGCGTCTATTCAGTCACGTTCCCCTCACACTGGTTTTTCCGTGCCCTCTCTGACCCTCTCTCTCGGCTGCCTCAGCCAGCGGAGCGAGGGAAGATTATACATCAGAGACCACTTCGGTGGGAGACCATTTGCCGCCCGCCAACGCAGAGCCACGGATCAACAAACTCTCACACCAAAGAAAACGCGCAGAAGTATAGTACGCAATAGAGAAGGAGACAACTGTGTCGAATTACATGAATACATAGATTCAGTTTAAGAAGGAACAACATTAGGAGAAGTATAAAGGTGAAGAATAATATGAATAAGGTGAAAATGGTGTTTCTCAGAGGTTGTTGTTTTTTGTTTTTGATCACAAGAGAAATGACAATAAGTAAACCAAATAACATGAAATAAAAAAACATCAAGATCCCTTTGTGTGAAATATTATTTGCAAATAAAATGTTTTGTACATATTTAAAATTTCTTTAAAGCACTGGAACATAACAGAGCAGTTATTCTATGTTAAAGAGATATTGAATAAATCCCAAGAAGATCATAAGCATTTATTCATTAGTGCAACATTTTAGGAGATTTAATAATTGGTCTCTGACATTTAATCTGTTGCTTTCATCAGCGGGGTGCCGATCGGGGCTGGATCTTACAACTTTATTAGATTAAAAGATACAAAGATAGGTCTTACCAGGACTAAATACAATTTTGGGTAAGTAGATAAACCAAATGTTTTTTTGGGACAAAATGTATATTCACACGATTCCTCCAATGTCTGCAAGGAGCAACACTTCTTGGTCCAATTTGACCATGTTGACATACATATTGAGCTAGCTCTAAACCTAATGTACTTTCAAAGATTTTTTTTTTGAATTTTGAATTTAATGGTATTGTGTCAGCTAATACTGACAATAACTTTGCATTACCGAGTGAAGGATATCACACTGAAAAACACACCATTTCCATGAACTATTGTTGTCCAAATGGCAACACAGAATGTTGAACACTTGTGAGCCTTGGTGCCTTCTTAATACCAACAACGTGGTCTGGCTAAATTCAAGAGGCTGTTTCAAAATCCTCAAACTGGTCCAAAAAACAACAACAACAATGGGAAAAGGTAAAAAAAAGGACTGCTCCCACGTGGCAGATTGTATTTAATGTGGAATATTTAAGTTTTCATTGACGACTCGTTAAGAGTGAACATTTCTGCAAGGTTAAGGAAGCCAGTGCAGGGGGGGGGGGGGGACTGCCTTTAAATAGTAAAAGTGAACCCACGGCGGTGCTGAGAGCAGCAGGGAAACTTGGCTCCTCGATCATCGCAGAGAAACGCCCCTGAGCCTCGCCGCTGGCACGCCACTTTTATTGCCGTGACCCTGGGGCCCATTAATCAGCCTGTTGCGGGGCCCCTCGGCGCAGCTCCTCCCTGCCCCAGCGCTCCCATCCCCCAACAGCTCCCCGAGGCCACAGTCCCGCTCCCACAACAGACGCATTTGAACCCCCCCCCCCCCCACACACACACACACACGAAAAAGTCTGCGCTCAACGAGACCAAATGTGATAATGAAAAAAAATAAGCCTCTTAAACAAACGCAGATAGTCAATGACACGCTGCCTTTCTGGACATTTCCGTTTAACCTAAGCACAACCTTCACCGCTTTAATGAAATATCTGTCCTCCACATAAAGCCTGCGTGCTTTTCAAAAAAGACAGAGAGAGGAAAAACACGAGACAGAGAGAGAGAGAAAATGGTCTGTCCTTTCAGGTCCGTAAAACAAAAAAGACAGTCGGCTGTCTTACGGCCTGTCATTACTTCACAACGTGCACACGGTGCCGATGACCGAGTAGGTTTGCGCGGCCACGCCGCCTGTCATTTCCATAAAATGAATAGTAGCCCGTCCAGAGAAGATGAGAGGCTGCGCCGGGCCTCAAGGTCAGGATCAAGCACTTGGCGGCGCCCTGCACGCACCGCTGGGAATAGCCTCTGTGTCTCAGGTTCGCAGCTGTACTACAATACGTTGTTTTTCTATGTTAAAAAAAAACAAGTTTCAACTCGTTAAAATTACGCAAAAACGGTAACGCGTGAGATGCGGGATAATGTTACAGTCCTGTAGGAAACATCGTGGACGGGTTCCCGATTTCCCAGAATGACCTTTTTTTTTAACATAAAACATATGAAGGGTATTATAGATATATATTTCATGATGCAAAATTCAGGTTTTTTTTCCCTTCCGTTGTCCGATTTGTGTACTTGACTTTTTCAATGTCGCCACAGAATTATGGATTTAATTACACTTTTGTGAAAAGGACTTTGGTTGAAACCGTCTTTGTCGTCCCGATAATATGACGAATAGGGAAACGGGCTAGTTTAGTCATCTGCGCCAAGAGGCTCAGGTCAAAACCACATCTGTTAATTGCTGCTGTTAGTTGAAATGCTGCATTTAAACTATATTTTGTTGGTGCTAGTCTGAGTCCGGTCCAAATGACATTATGGGCGACCATCTGGAAAGCATGTGCGCTCACAGTGATTAACACAAAATATAGCGCAGGTTTGTTAAAATAAATAAATAACGATAACAATAATGCTGCAACCCCTCACCCCGAGATGGCTGATGGGGTTGCAGCATCCTCGGGATTCCTTCCGGCTGCTTGTGGAATCACCTCAGAAGCAGCGCGTCTCGTGTCAATCGACAGCGTTTAGTGAACAACTCTCCAAACACTCACAAGGATCTATTAAACATTGAAGTAGCAATTGTTAAGTCATTATGTTCTTTTTAATCTGAAAATTCGGCTTTTGAAGGTGGACCACGAGGTCCATGAAAGAGAGGCCTCATATTACAGAGCTCATGTTTATAATTTCACTGAGGTCTGAAGATTAAAAAATTAAAAATAAAAAGGTTGTCGCCTGAGAGTATTCTGGGATGAAGTTCTCCCAAAATGTCACATATGAGTGGAGGGAGAGGGATGGAAATGAGGAAAAGGCTGTTGACGCTCATCCCCGCTGCTAAGAATAGTTTGCGCAACAAACAACTCCCGACGGCCGCCCAATCCATCACAGTGGTCGGCAGCAGCAGCAGGGGGGAGGGCCGCGGCGCGGGGGGTGGGGTGGGGGGGGGGGGGGGGGGGGGGGGGGGTAGCGGTCGGCGCTGCGTTTATAAACCAGACCGCTGGAGCGGAGCCCCGACTCGCACCATTAACCATGAAACCACCGGGCGTTTTTGGCGGAACCTATAGCTCTGCATTCCGGTACTGTCCGCTTTTCTTTTCTTTTTTTCTTTTTAATGGGAGGGAGGAAGAGCAAAAACAAGGGCAGACGGAAAGACTGATAGAGGGGAAGAGAGAGAAAGAGAGAGAGAGAGAGAGAAAACAAACTCGCTTCTCCCTCTTTTTTTTCCCCTCGCTTCCTGTTTCTGACAATTACTTGAACTCTGCGTGACCCGCGGCGCATGCACACACCGCCACCGCTCATCGTTTCCTCCTGGACTGGGGCCTCTATTCCCCTTGGAGCGCAGTGGTTGCGTTGTGTGTGTTTGCGTGCGTGCGGAGAAACTGAGGGCGGACGACGGCGCTGGGAAGGTGGTTGCATCGCAAGCAGCAGCGTCCTCTCTTTTACAAGTTAATAACCAACTAGAAACGCAGATCCACATTTTAAGAACCCATAGGGCCATCAATCATTCATAAACACCTCGTGCGTTTGCTAATCTGTTCGGGTAGTAAAACGGGGAACCGGGGACGTGGGTCTTGCGGTGTAACGGCGCCCCTCGCGCTCTTTGTCCCTGGAGCTTTGCCAGGCTCTCTGAAGCGCAGAGCTCCGTTCAGCTCTGAAAAAAATGCAGTGTGACGCAGGATAATCTCCGCAGCGACGGGGGTGGGGTGGGCATAAACAGGGATTAAATGTGGACGCGCGCGCGCGCGCACACACACACACACACACACACACACACACACACACACAACCGCGAGGCTGCCGTGTTTGTGTGCCAAAAAACGAAAGGAATTCTGCCACACTGCCGGTGAACAAAATAGAAATCAGCGGGAACAAATATGAGAAAACATATTAAGCTCGGACCAAAAGTACAACCTGACTACTAAATACACCGCCTCGGGGCCTCCCTCTTCCGGGTAGAGAGAGAGAGAGAACGCGTGCCCAATTGTAATTGTTATTGATCATTAGGCTGACGTGTGCCAAATGGCCCCATTGATCATCTCGATGGAGACTCGTAGTCCAGATATGGGAAGTCGACGCACTGCCTCTCGGCGTACTTTGTGATACAACTGGAGCGTGCAGACGGAGCGGAGGCAGCGGGGAGAAACGCCGTGGGGAGCGCGCTGCTGGTGGAGCGCGGAGCTGGAGGGAGCCGGCAGCGTCTCTTCAGCTGTCACATTATTAGCAGCCGAGCTGTAAACAAGGGGGCCCCTCGGTCCTCCCCGGGCCGCTGCACAGCCGCATGCAAGTCGGTGCACGGTTCAACCCCACCTCCCCCGCCCTCGGCAGCACGGCCGTCAACAACGTCGACATTGTAAGACCCCCCCCCCCCCCCCCCCTACCCCCCACCCCCGTGCTGTCACTGGGGCCCGGGCGGCGGCCGCTCAACTGGCTCTATTCATCCCGGGCCAAATGGGGACTAAATGGCCCTTTATGCAGCCAAAGGACCCGATTGTAATGGGGATGCGCGGGGACGCGCGGGCCCGCGTTTACCGGAGGTTTCTTGACTTTCCTTTGAAAGGCCGGCGCTGCTTTCATGTGTTGGATGTAAGCACATTACGCTAAAGGACCGATCCCCCACTATGACACCCCCCATATGGCACATTGGGCTAAAAGAGCGTCAGATTAAACAGGTGCCAAATCAGCGTGAGGTAAACCGACCTTCCACACCTCAGGCCTAGATGTTGGGATTTTAAGGTCACGCGGGTTGTGGGTGACATGAGGAAATCTCATATCTATATCTCAGAGTAAAAGTAGAAATTCAAACGTTTTTTTTTTTTAGATAAATAGATAGATAGATAGATGCCCGAGGCGCCACGTATAAAAAACAAACGAGGCCTGATCAAGACCGAGCCTGCAAAGACTCAAGAGGAGGGAGGTGATGCGTGTCATCATTACTCCGCTGCTAAATCAATCTCCCAACGGGCCAGAGCGAGGTCAGTCAACTAAACACAATCCGTAAGATTCAGACCTTTAACGACATTAATTCCCTGAAGAAGAAAAAAAAAAAATGAAAAAAATCTAAATGTTGCTCCCGGAGACACGATTAACAAACAATTAGGCACTAAACATAAATTGCCATCAGAAATGTATGTGTTAATATGCCAGACACGTTTAAGAGTGAAGAATAACGTGGGATGGTTTTTCTCTGGGGCCGTAATGACAGCCTCTGTGGCGGCGAAACAGCACTGGGGGGCCGACACTTCTCTGCGGGGAAGTGATCCGTGCGCTCCAGACCTCGTCGAAACAAAAAGCTTTGTGAAGCGCTGAGAGCGAGAGGGGAGGAGGGAGGGGGATGGAGGAGGGAGGGGAGGGGGGGGGGGGGGTACAGCTCTCCCGTTTCATCGCGAGGTCCCGGGAGGCCAGCACGGAGCATAGCTTCAATCAAACCGTGACGTCTCCTCCGGGAGCGGCGCAGCGCCTGGAAAACCGATCTCTCCTCGGCTCTCTGCCGTGCCTCCGCTTTTTGTTCACACGCACCTCGGCAGCGACGAGACTGTTGTTTTATATCGAGGCGAGAGAGAGAGAGAGAGAGAGAGAGAGAGAGAGAGAGAGAGAGAGAGAGAGAGAGAGAGAAAAAAACAAGCGCGAGCACAATCAGACAGACCTCACGTCTCCGGCTGGATATAAACAGAACACGGGCGTTTCTTCTTTGGTTTTTTGACGGCTTTCCTGCGCATTTCCCCGCCCGTTATCCCGACACGTTAGAACGGGGTTTGATATGCAAAAGTGGTCCCGTGGTTTTATTGACGCGAGTTCGGTCCGTGCGCGATATACCCCGCGTGGTCTTTATTGATTCCAGAAAAAGCAACGCGGACAAACAGCGGGTTAATGGGTTTAAAAAAAAAAAAAAAAAAAAAAAAAAAATGGAGGTGGTGTGGTTGTCCCTCCACACTAGCCAGCAGCAGTAGATCTCTCTTCCCTCCTCCCCCCCCCCCCCCCCCCCCCACCCCCCCACCACCACCACCACACACACACACACCCACACCCACAGGAGCACACCTCCACTGCCACGCAACGCTCAGCATGACAATATGGCCCAGCAGGCATGAGGTTTGGTGATACCTTCAGGGACAGAGACCCACACTTTTGATTGTCCGAGGTGGTTTCTGCATAGTCCTAATAGGAAATAATTTCCTATAATATAAATTCATAAATAAACGCTATAGGTTCGGAGATCATCCTTGAACCCGCACTTTGAATGCGCTCGAGCCTTAAAACTGTTGTTTTTTTTGGACGACGTGTGAAGCCATCTCGCGTGAAAAGGAGGGGGAGAGGAAACCAGGGTGTCAGTCTATAATCATAATAATGATGATGATGATGATGATGATGATAATAATAATAATAATAACGGCGCAACATTCTCGCCTCGGAGCAGGCGTGAGAGAGGCCCCGGCTGTAAGCAGCCCTCACCGCACCGTGTTTTCAACACCTGGGAGATAGATCAGCCCCACGCCGACGGCTCAGCGCGCAGTGGGAAAATGACGCGCAAACACGGTCCGCCGCGTCGGCCTTTAAAGCGCTATAAATAAACTCGGCCCACACGAAATGTAAAGCGGTTGTTTGACGCGTTCCACCGCACGCGCCGCTCGGGGGAAACGGGCACCGTTACAAAAACAAAGAAAAAAAAAAAGACATGGCAGTTTGAAAAAGCAAGATAATTAACATGGCTGTTGACGCATGTGAAAGGTTGTGGAGACGGGGAAAAAAACAAAAATAAAACACCATTATGCAGGGCTAGGAGAACCAAAACCACAATGCCTTGATGGACACGCTTCAGAATGAAGTCCACTTAGTCCACCAAAACGTACCAAACTCAGAAGGAACAAGCGGAGCACAGTGGGCGTCAAGCAGAACCGCGTGTCATTTGGGCAATTTGGTAAATAATTAGCAGCATGGTTTTATGGATCACTTCATAATGCTCAAATTAGAAGTCCTCATTCTCTCCGCTGATTTTGTATTATCTCAAAAACTACCAGATCTAATTTCACTTCAGGCCGCGACAAGAGTCCTTCCGCCTATAGCTCGCCGTGCCAACGGGGACAATACGTTCAAAACACAATTAAGCTTTTATTCTGCTTGAAATCCCCCCTGAAGTATAGCCTCCACCCCCCACCACTTAATCCCTCCCGCTCTGCTCAACGAAAAAAAAGAAGAAAAAAAGGTCCCAAACACGAGGTCGTGCTCTCCAGCCCGCTCGAGCGTCAGCCGCTGGCGTCACGACCGACCCTCCGCGCGGAGGATCCTCTAATGCGGATCGGCTGCCGGGGCGGTCTTTTAGAGGAGCCGCTTCCCTCACTAAGCTCGTCAATGAGCTGCAGCCAGCCGATATGAGGCACATCGATCGTCCTAAGAGAGCGTCCCCTAATTAGTGACTGTGTGGCTGCAGGACAGGCAGCAGGCGCGGCGGCGAAAAACAACAACAACAACAACAACAACAACAATCTCCCGCGACGTGAGCCGTTCTCTGCATGCGACGGGAAGTGCGGTCCTGACAAAGTGTTTGAGACAAACGGCCCGCTCTGTTGGTCGTGAAATGCGGGCTGTACGCAGCCCCGCAGAGGAGCTTTAGAGACTCGCTAGGAAAAGACTGTTCAGTTTGGAACTCGTCCAACGCGCCTTGCAGCACTTATTTCAATTAAACGTCAACTTTATAAGACGTGGTTCGTCGCTGCCGCCCACAAACTGGTGCAGCGGGAGCGTGTTCGTGTGTGCGTGTGAGGGGGGGGGGGATGAAGGTGGAAGAAATACATGTTCTAAAGTTGATAATAGCAGATGGGGAAAGTAGTTGGATTAAAAGCGAATTGGAAAGCGGTTTTACATTCATTAAGAAATTAAGGTGACGGTAGCAAGAGGCACTTTCACCCTTCAAGAGAGCAGCGGCATATCGTAGATGGATGGGGGGGGGGGGGGGGGGGGGGGGGGGGCTCCATGGATCCTCGCGTGCGCAAAGGACATTCCCCCGCAATAAAAAGACTGCGCGCAAGAGTGGAAGACAACATACCGCAGCGCAAAGTCATAGCAGAGAACACCTGCAAGACACGATGCGTGTGTGTGCCGTGGCAGGATGCCAGAGCGGTTTCCATCCAGTCCACAGGAAGGTGAGCGGTACGGTGCAGTCCCGTCTCACGCCCCCCCCCCCCCCCCAACACAACACTACCTTTGGGACTGATGAGACAACTGATCAATGTACACTCTGTCCAAAACAATGCCCCCCACCCCCCTCCCCTCCCCTCCACGAACACACAAACAGAGCTGCCACGCCAACACGCGCGCACACACACACACACCGCGGGGATGCCCCCCAACTGAACTGAACCGTGTATAAACGAGAGCAGCGCCGCTCGCTTCCCGTTGGCAGGGCGAGGCTGGATTCCGTAACCTTGTTTAGCGCAGAAGCTCCGTGTGCGCGCACGCACGCGCGCGCGCGCACGCACACACACACACACACACACACACACACACACACACACACACACACACACACACACACACCCCACAGGCTCTCACGCACTTCGGTACTAAAACGGAGTGCGAAAAGCCGGAATGTTCACCACCGAGGACGGCGCCACTTTCAAGTCCGCTAATCTCCGGGACGTCCTTCTCACCTCCCTCCGGCTGACGGGCCAGTTGGAAAAAAGGAGAAAAAAAAGAGGCCAAGCTCACGGTCGGATCATTACGTGTGTGTGTGCTTGTGTGTGCGCGCGCGTGTGTTATTTATCAACCACATGCCACTGCCCCGCCGAAACGCACAAAGACCACCCTATGCGCTATTCTTAGAAGTGGCCGATCCTCTCCCGGTCTCTGCGCACAACACCGGGGGCTGTCGCGATCAGATCCAGCCCTACCGGACCGTCTTTCCTTTAGAACGCACTGTACATATATAAAACAAATTAGATTAAAAAAACACAGGGTCCTTTAAAAAGCACATTAGCCGTTGTGATGGTCGTGCTGTTACAGTTTGAATTATTCGGAGCAGAAGTGTGCGTTCCGTCCTTATTCTGGAGGTCTTCACATCGCCAAAGGAAACACGTTTGGGTTCGTCATTGATTGCCTCACCTGGTTAATTGGTGCTAGTTCCAGCCGTCGTCCGTGTAACCCCAACTCACGCCTTTTTTCCTGTTGTTTTGCCCCCCACTGCCCCCCACAAGTTAACTGGGAGGATAGCGATCCTTGTGCGTATACGGAGAGAGCAGCCCGGTCACGGTCCCGTCTGCTGGAGACACGCAATCCCGGCCAAAAGGGAGGAAAAAAAAAAACACACAACTAAAAAAAAAGTCTCTAACAGGTTATCCACTTGTCACGAAACCAAATAAGTCTCACAAATAAAAGCTCTCGGTCATATTCTATTGTCTACAGGCAACTCTCATCCGTTACCAGATATTAACAGCGGACTTTTTGGCTGCTGCAAATGTCACTTGGGTTGCCATAAAGCGACACAAAAAAAGGAGATCCTGTGCGGAGGGGAAAACAAGCGTCAGAGTGTAGAGAAATCCACTACAGAAGGTCCGTTAAGGTCCGGCAGAGCCGACGCGCCGTGCGGTCCGGTCTCCCCACAGGATACAGGTGGCGAGGTCGGCGGACTCGCGGAGAAATTAATTCAGCTTGGCCGTACCTCGCAGCAGCGCCATGTTGGGTTTCAGCGGAGCACGCCGTCCTCGGAAAAAGCCCCCTTTTCTCCGGCTCACTCCATGTCCTCTTCCGACAACCGGAATATCCGAGTCTCGGAAGCTTTTTGTAAAGGTTAGTCCGTGTGGTCTCGCGTTTCGCCCGCGGAGCGTACAGGGAACAGCAGAGGGTTCGAGACCGAGGACGCGCGGAGCCGTACGGGGAGTGCCTCACAGAATGGATGAACGCTGCCGAGACCGAGCGACTCGCTCCACTCCCACTCGCGCAGACTCTACCCAGAAGGCCAGTCGGGAGACCGCAATTACCATAAGCCTCTAGCGCACGGCACTGGCTGCGCGCGCACGCACACACAGCGAGAGTCACACACAGATAACCACACGCGCACACGCGCGCTCACACACACGCAGAGACACACAGACACACACACAAGCTCCGCTGAAACTCCAAAACAGGAATAGGCGAGGTTTAAACGGCAGAAATAAAGCCGAAAAAAGTATTATATTATATATATAGCCAAATAAATCCTAATAATAACTATATTTTGATGTTATTTGATTTTAATTTTAATTTTAATTTTAATTTTTAAATTTAATTTTAATTTTTAAATTTAAATTTAAATTAAATTTAAATTAAATGTAATTAAGGTAACGAATATATATTTGAGAAGAGGGAAAGTGCACAAATCCAAAATGTATGTTGTTCCCATTTGAGATAAACAGTTTGCAATAAATTGATTGTATGTGATGGAGGACGCCCAGAATGTACACTAACCAAATGGGTCTCATTAATAACGGTACGTATAGTGTTTTAATCATGACATTTTATAGAAATAGATTTTTTTTTAAAGGACAATGAGTGCAAATACAAATAAAATGTCACTTCCGTTTTTTTCCAAACCAACAAATAACGTAAATCTGCGAAGCACGAGGCAATAGGGGGGGGCAAGGGGGTGGGGGTGGGGGAGCTCAAGGCTGGGGCACATCTGTTAAGGCTCCCATGTCAAGTGAAGGAGGAGGAGGAGGGAGGCTATGAATATCAAGCCTGAGGTGTGTGTGCATCATGTGCCTGCGTGTGTCTCTCTCTCTGTGTGTGCGCGCGCGCGTGCGTGTGTATGTGCGTTTAGGAGAGCAGAGAGAAAAGCCAGCAGACAGACACACAGAAGCAGAGTAGGAGTAGGAAAAGAGAGGGGGAACTTGGAAATGGAAGGTCTGGCTGCGTTCGCCGCAGCTGCTGAAAGTAGGAGTTAAACCAGACGGTCATGCACAAACAAACACAGAGCTCGCAAAGCACTCACATGCACGCGTTCAAACGCGAAGTTCACCTTAAAGGGGGCGAGCCGTTCGGAGGGGGGGGGGGGGAGGAGGAGGGTCCGTGAGATGAGAAGAAAGGGAAGAAGGGTGGGTGTTTTTAATTCTCTCTCTCTCTCTCTCTCTCTCTCTCTCTCTCTTCCCCCCCCCCCCCCCCCCCCCCCCCCCCCGGGGGGCGTCTTTGCTCCCTCGGCCCCCACCGCCCCTCTACCTCTCATAACTTCGAGTTATCCACTGTGACCACTGAACCACGAGGCAACCCGGACTTTACGTCCACGCGCAGTCGGGTGAATGTGCGAAGAGGCGTTTGCGCGTGACGAGGACGCGAACCTCACTCACAGGTTTCCTCGACGCTGAAATGCCGTGTCGAACGATAGTTGCTTAAATCTATTCTCTTTAGTTTGGATTGTGAATCACAAACGTTGGTTTTTTTAGGCAACTGGACGAGCATTAAAAAAAGATCATTATTTTTGTTGTTACAGTAAAGCTGCGTTCAGACAAAAAAGCCTTGTTTGTTAGAGTCGCCTGCCAACACAAAGCGGACAAACAAACAAACAAACAAACAGGTTCATCTGGCAAAAAGAAAAAAGTGAGACCTGGCTCAACTGTTGCTGGACTGCACAGCGATCCGATCAGTCTCTAGGATCAGATCTCAAAGCCTCCTGAACTCAAGCATGAATGCGGGTTGACGACAACAGCTGTGCTCTGTGCGTCGCCGTGGTTTGAAATAGTGATCGGAATGTTCCTGCCACGCGGCCACGCAGCCACGCGGACCGGCCACGGGGCGATGTTCTCCGAAAGCTGCCGTTGGTACCCCGATCAGCAGTAAAACAAAAGGCTTCGGCTGCTCCGGAGAGCGGTTTTGATTTAGAGAGACAGATTTAGATGCAGCCTGCTGGAGTGGACATAATAATGTGATTCAGTGCAACCGGGCCATCCAATGGACTTTGGGATGGTGACGGTTACTCTGGGTGCGTCACAGGATATTTAAAAACCTGAACTTGCCTGAAACAGAAACAGTGTACTGCCACATACAATTTCATATTCACTCGTTGTGATGTGGCTTTGCGCCCCTCCCCCTCTTCCCCCTCAATGCGTAATAGATTAGAGATGCACCGGTACCGATATCGGGTCCCATGGTCATTCGAATAGCTGGATCGGGTATCCGAATACCGTTATTTTGACACGTAAAAATTCTGTACATTTATATCTATTTCTGATGTGGCCGTACACATCAAATAATGATCCCTGTCACTTCCACACAGTGAGGCATATACGACCTATTAATTAACACAGGTATACCAATCAGTACCCGTTGTCGGTATTGTGGCTGAGAATGTGTGATCAGATATATATATATATATATATATATATATATATATATATATATATATATATATATATATATATATGAATCTTAAAGTGGTGACATCAAGCGGCTCAGCGCACACAGTCTGGAGCTTTATGAAGAGCGAGCCACAAGATGAGAAGTAAACAACGGCCATGAACGGAGGGAAGGAAAACCCATTTCCATCCTCTATGGCATGCGGTCACGCACGGCGGCAGCTGGCATGCGAAGAGCTGCGCTCCGTCAGCCAGCATACCTGCACCCTCCGCAGTCCAAAACAGCAGTGTGTGTTGGTTATGGAAACACCTCCTTTCGTCTAGAAACACGCCAACGTGTATGTACCCCCCCCCCCTCTCAGGATGGACACCACCCTCTTTGGCCTTGGCAATGTGAAGTGTCATGCTCTCGCTTTACGCATTTAGCCACATCCCACCATATGTCCCATCCACTTCCCCTGCCAAGATTTCTTTGCAGGTATATCCAACCTGCCAACCCTTGCTTGCCACTGTTTGTATTGTTAGTGTTAATACCGGGCCATGGGGGGGGGAACAATGTGCCCCTTCCAGAGCTGGCAGCTCTTTTTTTGTGTGGGGGGCGACAGAGTATTTTGAATAAATTAAGATGAAAACGGCTTAAGCAGATGAAAAAGCCTGTTGCTGACGTCACACACACCAACAATAATTGCGTTGAAAGGTCAGATGCGCGTTGGAAAGACAGACAGGGCGACGTCACTGTACCAGCCCCCCCCCCCCCCCCCCCGCCCCCGCACTGAGTCAGAGGTTCTCTCCATCACTCACTGGAAACCGGATTAGGATGAATATTGCTCCGAGGAACCGCAATAAAAAAAGAGTAACACACAGTTATAGGTAACAACAATGAGAAATAACTGCTGCGAGTCTGAGGAGAATGTCGAAAACAGGTCTCTTTGTTGTAACTTTGACTTTTACGACCGTGTGTGAACTTTGTGGTTTGTAAAAAGCCCGCCCCCAGAACAGCGCGTGCCTTTGAAAAGCGCTCATGTTGGGTAATGGCGACCAAAGAAAAAAAATTAATAAAACGTGCTTAAAATCCCGTGATGCCGTCCTCTAACTGTCATTCTATGTCATGCATAGGTGCGTGTATGTGCGTGCGTGTCTTGTACAAACCAAAATCAGCGTGAACGCACACACGCGTGCACCCCGGCGTAGAGGGAGCCACACTCTGGGAGGTCACAGTGATCCAGCCATCTGCTGTTGCAATCAGACACTGGAGCGGTGGCCTGACAAACACGCACGCACGCGCACAGTATTCACGGTTCTCACACACACACACACACACACACACACACACACACACACACACACACACACACACACACACACACACACACACACACACACACACACACACACACACACACACACAGTATTCACGGAAAGTTCACACACACACACACACACGGTATTCACGCACGCGCGCACACGCACGCACACACACACACACAGTATTCACGGCAAGTCCACACACACCTTCGGCACACATTAACCACATATACACGTGCTGTCCTCAAAACAGACACACACATATTTTTGGAAAGGGCTGACTGCCAACGCACAAGCGAGCACAGGCGTTGTATTCACA